>NW_019943159.1:98178-117113 GCF_002910315.2 Salvelinus sp. IW2-2015
AGTTCTTCCGTGTTTCGAGAGCAGTGATTCGGGCAGCACGTGGTAGTGCGGTTAAAGCGCACGGTGTCTCCTGTACCGTGTGCTTAGCCCGGTGCGGTACATCCCAGCTCCACGTATCGGCCGGCGTCAGATTGAGCATTGAGCCAGGTGCACATGAAGCCGGCTCAAACGCGTCTGGTTCCAGTGCTTCTCCTTGGGCTCGGCATACATGGCACAGCCTATTGCATGGTTGTCCCGGTTCGCTCAGACTGACAGCCGCATGCGGGTTATTTCCACCCCCCCGCACTGGTCGGGCTAAACGGTGGAGCATTTACAACCAGGGCGATCGACCCAGGGAGAATGCCGGAGCCCGCCTGGGATTCTCTGGAGCAGTGTGAGGAGGGATACCGGCGAATGGAGGCAGCACGGCGACGTCAGTTAAGAACACATTCTTATTTACAATGACGACCTACCCCGGCCAAACCCTAACCTGGACGACGCTGGGGAGATGAAATATGCCCGTTCAAAAACTCCTGGGAGAAATCTGCTACGGAATCACAGATACTGACCACTTGGCTAATAATACTTTAGTGCAGTTTATAGCATTATTAATATTGTACAAACTGTAAAAGAACTAGCTTTGCACCAAACATGAAACATGATCACTGATCTCGTATTATGCTGATGCTGCAAGGGGAGTTCGTGAGTCAGTACTTTCTCTGAAGGGGAAAACTAGGACAGCAGCATTAGATGAGTAGGAATTACTCAAGAGAAAATACAGGAAGTGGAGCTGGCCCTGATGGTGTCATTGGACCAAACCCCACATGAAGAAGCTGTCACCAGGATCTCAACTCTTCTATGTAGAATTCCTCCCCAGCCTCCATTAAGAGGACAGACATTGTGGCATCTGGAAATGAAGATTGAGTACACTTTGAATAATTAAAGTAGGTGCAGATCAGTGGCAGGCTTGGATCCCTGAGCGCAAGGCAGCACCGGGGAGAACCAGATATAGAACCATTATAATCCACATGATAATTTACATTTCCTGTTGTTGCAGGATTATTTTCCTGCTGTAGCAAACTGGCTCAAATTAAGATCCTACATCTGTAACACACGTATGTTGAAATAACTGAAATATCACAAACAGAATTTGTTATAAGCAGTTTTAAGAYGTCATGTCATTTTTCCTCCCTGGCCCTCATTCACCTCCAGAATTGACCGTTAGTAATTCACCGCCAGTCAGCCTGCCCAGCTGATGATGGCCCATCAAAACTACACCTAAACTATATCAAAACTAATTGAACATACGTATAATAATAGAGTTAGCCTGAAGACAAGATTCAATTCACAATAGTCTGACAATATGATCAATTGAAGCAGGGAAACAGAGTGCCAAAAAGTCACTTTTTCGAATCCTCCTACAGAATCACATGCACATAATTTCTGTTTAGTATCAGAAAGAGCAGTTTCTAAAACAGGTGAGTTGAGCTCTATTTCAAAATATCACTTTTTCCAAGAAGAACTGGTGTTCCATTCACGTGAGCACGCCGCGGCATGCAGCTACTAAGCAAAGACTGGTAACAAAATAAGACTTCAAATGTGCTATTCTGTCTTTTGAAATACATTTCTTATTACCATACTATTTCTTAAACAAAATTAGAAGAGATTTCTTTGTGATCGATTTAACACTTGAATTGTGGGCTGTTTAGTGGTTTTCGTTTTTACATATAYCCTACAGTAACACAAACTACTGAAAATGTTTTGATGTTGTATTATATTTTATATTCTTAAACACAACCAAAGGAGTCTTTTTCCAATAGCATATGACATTTATTTATTCGACTGTTAGAACGTTGACCTCCAAAAGACGCGTCATTGGCTTCAAGTAGGGTCCCTCCAGGCCCAGCACTTCTAGTGTTAATGGCACAGCCACAGATGTCTGTCCCATTCCGTAAGGCTGGCTGCAGTAGTGGTGGAGTTGGCTGGGCTGTTCTCAGTAGTGACACTGGGGATGGAGAAAGCCAAACTTCAGCAGGGCTGAGAGTTGGAGCTTGTGCTTGTCAGGTCTCATCCTCCCTTGCTTGTTTACAGTCTATTTACTGTAGCGCTACTGCAGCTCACCATGACGCTGTTGGACGTACGTCCTCTAGTGTGTGTGTATTTGTGTGTGTGTGTGTGTGTGTGTGTGTGTGCATGCCTGTGTGTACTCACAGCAAAAATGCTTTCACAACACCAGAGAGACGGGAGAGGGCGGAGGAAAAAATCCACCTGACAGCCAGATGAGACAGACTGTAAATTCGAGGGAAGGAAGGAATTATGCTTGGCAGATGTGGAGGAGAGAGAGGAGGCACTGAGCATGTCTAAATACATGAATACAGAAATTAGGACTGAGAAGTAGCTTTTACTTTCCAGGTTTTACCATGAATAGATACTTTATCAGACATAGAGCCACAAATAGAGCCACAAATAAATCATCGACTTTGACACCCCGTATTAACTGGTGTTAACCAAAGCAAGCCTAATGTGTAATATCTTAATCTAAGGAAGTACACTAGGCCTATATTTCACCCTCCAGAGCAGTAAATGTGGGTGACAGGAGGAGAACAGAGATACACATTACCTTACTCTGGTGTTTTGACGCTTCTCGTAATAATCAGCTAATAAAGACTAATCTCCATCTCCATGTTTACATCTGTACAGCCACAGCTGCTCTAATGGTTATGAATTGGACAAGGAAAAATAGCAGAAGTGTTTCATTCCCCCAGTGGGTGTTATAATATACACTGAGTGTACAAAACATTAGGAACTTTCCATGACATAGACTGACCAGGTGAATCCAGGTGAAAGCTGTG
Source organism: Salvelinus sp. IW2-2015 (assembly GCF_002910315.2). Lineage (NCBI taxonomy): Eukaryota > Metazoa > Chordata > Actinopteri > Salmoniformes > Salmonidae > Salvelinus > Salvelinus sp. IW2-2015. Next base: position 101,010 of record NW_019943159.1, read on the forward strand.
ATCCCTTATTGATGTCACTAGTTAAATCCACTTCAATCACTGTAGATGAAGAGGAGGAGACCGATTAAAGAAGGATTTTTAAACCTTAGGACAATTGAGACATGGATTGTGCATGTGTGCCATTCAGAGGGTGAATGGGCAAGACAAAATATTTAAGTGCCTTTGAACAGGCTATGGTAGTACAGTACGTGCCAGGTGCACCAGTTTGAGTGTGTAACGCTGCTGGGCTTTTCACGCTCAACAGTTTCCCGTGTGTATCAAGAACGGTCCACCACCCAAAAGACATCAGCCAACTTGACACAACTGTGGGAAGCATTGGAGTCAACATGGGTCAGCATCTCTGTGGAACGCCTTCGACACCTTGTATAGTCCCATTCCCCAACGAATTGATGCTGTTGTGAGGGCAAGGGTGGTGCAACTCAATATTAGGAGGGCGTTCCTAATGTTCTGTACACTCAGCGTAGAGTTACTGCATGTAGGAACTCCATAAGGACGGATCGTTTGATCATGTTTTGGGCATAGCCCTCCTAAGCCCAGTTCTGAAACGAGTCCATCACATTGTTCGAGACTGGCTGCAGACAGACAGACGTTACTTCTACCAGACCTACAGACCCACAACCACTGTCCATGACAACCCTGCACAGTGGAAACACATCTGTTTGTTTCAATGTTTGTTTGTTTGTTTATTCATTTATCCTGATGGGTTTCTCTAGTGCGGCTTACTCAAGCAATTTTCTGCCTGGTTGGATGTAATGTGCTCCTTTGTCTATCGACTGTCAGGCAGATGTTGATTGATATACATTTGATTTGCTAATGTTAATCATTACAGTGGGGGACTTAGTTACGATGCTGGGGGACACACAACTATGAGAAATGTATTTTGGAATATCACCGGGCATACAGATACTGTAAATGTTGAGTGTGACTTGGCGATAAGACTGATAATGGAATAATAACTTACTTACACATTATTTCGAAATGTTTCCTTGCCACCCAACATCCCTCCTCCATTGAAACCCGTTGTTTTATATACATTTTGGGTTCAACTGAACTCTTTCCATTATCGACTATGGTGCACAAAGAGTCCATCAAAAGAAAGGACAAATGGTGACCTTGGCATTGTGCAACATAAAATAATGGCATCTGTGTGTAACAAGCCTATTGATATGGACTATTCAATGTTACCATGGTAACCTATGCACCAAAAGGAGAACATATCAGTGCTTGGAGGATAGTGTATGTGTTTGGTTTGGTTGGATTACAGCTCAGCTCAGGGGAAAGAACAGGCTGTCTGACTGATGACATTTAGTCCAGCATTTTGTCCATCATTTTGACACCACAAAACCTCAATTGTATGTGTCGCCTCTCACCTCCCCTATTTTCGATATTCTCTCCCCTTAGAGATTTAACTCATTTCTTCACACACCTTTTCCCCCAAAAAACAGCTCCCCACAGACCGGCCCCTCCACCACCCTGTATGAACGCATGCCAAATTGTCTTTCCTGAGACTAGACACTTAGCCACGTTTATAGATGCAGCTTTGCAGAGAGAGAGCATTCATTGGTTTTACAGTAAAGAACAGAATGTTAATCCATGTAATTTCCTCTTAGCGGTGTGTGAGAGGAGAGAGAGAGAGAGGAGAGAGAGAGAGAGAGAGACGAGAGAGAGAGAGAGAGAGAGGAGAGAGAGAGAGGAGAGAGAGAGAGAGAGAGAGAGAGGAGAGAGAGAGAGAGAGAGAGAGAGAGAGAGAGAGAGAGAGTAGAGGAGAGAAAAGAGAAGAAAGAGAGAGAGAGAGAGAGAGAGACGAAGGAAGGAGAGAAAGAGAGAGAGAGAGAGCTGAGAGAGAACTGTAGTTGTGCTGTGTGTCGTGGCGCCTGCAGCTATGGCTGGCAGAGATAGAAGCTTGCGACCCGTAATTGGATTGAGGTAGGATACCCTCATGACCAATTAATATCATAAATTAACCGCAACGTAACCCAGACGCAATGGGAAAAGGTGTTCCTCCATGGAAGGATAAGGAACCTACTCTGCTCACAGCCAAGACAAACACATGTATACATCAGGCACATTCAGAGACGCTCGCAGCACTGAAAACAGAAACACAGCGTCTGAACAGACAGCTCAGCGTTTCACGTCCCCCGAGGTCACTCGACATGGCTGGAAATGGGAATTCTACATCCTTAAGGTAGGTGACTTGCATAGAGATCAGTGGGTCTGGAGATTAAAGTTTGAAAGGATGAAGATGGAGAAATTGTTTGGTTTGTTACAGTTGACTGAGTTTGTGATTTTTTTGTAAATCTTGTACAGTGTGTGTGTGTGCGTGCGCGCGGTGTGTGTGCGCGGCGTGGCGTGCCTGTGTGTTTGATGGAGGGCTGTTTGATCTGCCAGTAAACAGTTCACTCTTGTACAGCACCACAGAGCGTGCACTTGGGCATTCCATGGTTGGGGCCGAATGAAGAGAGAGGAGAGAAAGGAAGGAAAGGAGGGAGGGAGGGAGGGAAGGGGGAGGAGGGAGGGAGGGAGGGAGGGAGAAGTAAGGAGCGGAGAGAGGAGGGAGGGAGGGAAGGGAGGTGGAGAGGAGAGAGGAGAGAGAGAGAGAGAGAAGAGAGAGAGAGAGAAGGAGAGAAGAGAGGTGGAGAAGCGTGACTGTCACCATTCCTAACCTCCTCTGCCCCAATGTATGACCATATTAGAGAGACAATAGTTTCCCCTCAGATTAAACAAGATCACGAAAAAGAATTTGAAAAAAAATCAATTTTTTGATAGAACTGCGCCAATTCTACTGGTGAAATTCCACAGTGTGCCATCACCAGCAGCAAAGATTTGTGACCTGTTTGTTACCACAGAGACAGGGCAACCAGTGAAAAACAAACACTATTGAAAATACAACCCAATATTTATTGCTTATTTATATTTTTAACTTGTTGTGCTTTAAATACCATTTGGTACATTGTTACATCCACTGTATATAATATATGACATTTGTAATGTCTTTCTTGTTTGAAACTTCTGCTAATGTGTAGTATGTTTTACTTTAATTTGTTGTATGTGTTATGTTCACTTGTTGTGTATTATCTACCTCACATTATGCTTTGGCCAATGTTAACGACATGTTTCCCCATGCCAATAAGCCCCTTGAATTGAATTTGTAATTGGAATTTGAGAGGATGAGAGAGAGAGAGAGAGAGAGAAGAGAAGGGATGAGAGAGAGAGAGAGAGGAGAGAGAGGAGAGAGAGAGAGAGAGGAGAAGAGAGAGAGAGAGAGAGAGAGAGTAGAGAGAGAGAGAGAGAGAGAGAGAGAGAGGGAGGGAGGGAGGGAGGGAGGGAGGGGAGGGAGGAGGGATGAGGAGGGAAGGTGAGGGGAGGGATAAGACAGCAGAGCAGCGGATGAGATTGGATATTGGCTCTTTCATTTGCCAAATGTAACCATTTGGAAAAGTAGAACACAATACAATTTGCATAGCTCATTCACAAACCTGGCTTTTTATAAGGCATAAATCCAGGCTGGGTTTTTAATTTTGTAGTACAGCTGTGCTTGTGACTAGCTCAATAGAACATCTGAGGCCCCCAGGGCATGATGGCAACGACAATACGCAAGAGCCGCAGCTGAAGACTATACTGGATATGCAGCTCTCTATTCACACAGGGATGGTATAGAGTTTTGTGTGTGTGTCGTGGTGTGGTGTGTGGTGTGTGTGGGTGATGTTGTGTGTGTGTGTGTGTGGTGTGTGTGTGTGTGTGTGTGTGGTGTGTGTGTGTGTTGTGGTGTGGTGTGTGTGGTGGTGTGGTGTGTGTGTGTGTGTGGTGTGTGGTGTTGTGTGTGTTGTGGTGTGCGGTGTGTGTTTGTATGACAGGTTTCACAGTGTATGAGTGGGTATGACACTGACTGACGTCATCAATGTAATGTGTTGCTGAAGAGATGGTTATTACACAGGGAGACAGTGTGCAGTATTTTGGAACAGTGGGGATCTCTCACCTCTGACACGTTGACCCGGCCCTCCTGGAAGGAACAGTCCTTGGCATTCTGAGTGCACATGTGGCGGTATTTACACCAGTGGCAGGGGAACGAGCCATTGACACATGACAGACACCTGCAAACAGAGAGACACAGAGAGAGAGAATGGGTCACTAAAACAAGTAAACGGAACAGAAACACATGTATTGACTGTTTAAAAGGTGGTCTTTGTCTAACAACCTCCACTCAGTCTCACATCTTGATTTCCTGACCCCTGTCAACATCTACCTCCATGTTGAAGAGGCAGGCTGAATGAGAGGGGGATGGAAATGAACGATGGTAGAGATACGAGGCTGATTAAGATGAGTGACTGTCAACTATTCATCCCATCAACACCTACTGAGAGATAGAGAGCGAAGAAGATGGGGACAGAAAGATAGACCCAACGGCAGGGGGAAAACAGGTGGGAAATAGTTATGTGAGGAATGAGAGGAGAAAGGAGGGAGGCCTTACAGCTGGGTCATTAACCAGGGTGGCGGATAGCCTAGCGGTTAGAGCGTTGGGCCAGTGGATGAATGTTTCCTAGTTCGAGCCGGCAAGGTGGAAAAGCTGTCTATGTGCCCTTGAGCAAGGCTTTTAAGACTCCTTTCTCCAGGGTTGCTGTTGATAATGGCACTAGTGAATAATACACACTAGTGAAATAGGACAAATAAACAGTATGCACCAACCAAATGAATGAATCTCTTAATCCAGAACTCTCCTGATCCTACGTGTGACACCATGGTAGAGTGAATTGACATTGGTTTCCACTGGTCACACACAAGGCATTGGTTTCCACTGGTCACACACAAGGCATTGGTTTCCACTGGTCACACACACAAGGCATTAGTTTGGTTAAAACTAAGAGCTACTGCTATACAAGTGATTGATTGGCTGTACTTGAAACACAACATGATTTGAATTATATTAATTTCACTCTCACAGAAAACTGTGAGAATGATCAGTCTCTTTCGAATCAAAAGTTGATGCCGCGATTTTTCACTACAAAAAACCACTTCAGGGTTGGCTCTTAACACGGGTACACAAACTCATCAAGATCAATTCTGCTGGTGATTTGTCCAATTAAGTCATTTAACAATCATTTAGAAGCAACATTAGAATACAACACAGCCTTCCAGGACACGGGTAGATGCTTAATGAAACATTTGACTCAGTTAATTGATCAATCAGCCTTTAGAATGGATGTTCAGAACCAACCCTGCCTCTGAGGCTGGCTGTTCCATCCTCCATCCTAAACACTAGGGTAGACCAACAGCCTGTATAAGGTGATTCAACACCATTTTTGCTCTGTACTTAAAGGTCATCTACCTCAAACTTTTAAAGTCTCTTCAGTAGAGTAATTATCTTACTTCGGGAAGAACGTTATTGGCCCTTGGAGCTAACAGTGTGGTAGGGCTGCTCGGTCAAATGCTACAACACAGTGAAGTATCTGTGTGAGCCACAGATTGGTGTGAGCAGAACAGAGCAGAACCGAACAGAACCGAACAGAGCAGAACACAGCAAAGTTTTCATCTTCCAGTTGCCATGTCTCCAACAGACAGTAAAATAACCACAGAGAGGAACATGACGAGAGCGATTTACTCCTCCTTCCTATTCAACATGTTCAAAGGCTTATATTCAAATAAGCTGCAAGGCCCAGATAAGCCTGTTTTTTTCCTTAGTTCAGAAAGCATAAATGAACATAGATTACCAGCAGCCTCAACAAGGATGTTATAGCTACAGGAGAGTAAAATAGAGGATAAAATAAAATACATGCATTCGTTTGAATCCACTCCGCTTCGCCCCACATAAACACATTGATTTCTCAAAAATCTTTATGAGTTCTACAAAGCCCTTTAACGTGCCTCTTACTCCCGTATTCCAGTGACAGAATGAGGCATGGGTAGCACAGCTCCACACTACTATAATGAGCAGGACCCACTACCATCCTAGCTCTACGGGATAAAGTCTATAACCGATTCCTGTATGTGTGTTACTATGGGGTAGAAGTGAGAGAGAGAGAGAGAGACAGAGAGAGAGACAGAGAGAGAGAGAGAGAGACAGCGAGAGAGACAGAGAGAGAACGAGATAATAAGAGAGAAGAAAGGACACAGAGAGAGAGGATAGAGAGAGTGCGAGACAGTGACAGAGAGAGAAGAGAGAGAGAGACAGCGAGAGAGACAGAGAGAAGCGAGATAATAGAGAGAAAGAACACAGAGAGCGAAGACAAAGAAGTGCGAAGACCGTGACAGAGAGCGACAGAGGAGAGAGACAGCCGAGAGAGACGAGAGAGAGCAGAGAGAAGAGTAAGAGAGAAAGACACAGAGAAGAGAGACGAAGAGAGTGCGAGACACTGTGAAGAGAAGAGACAGAGAGAGAGACAGAGAGAAGAGAGAAGAGATCCAGAGAGAGAGAGACAGATGAGAGAGAGAAATCACAGTAAGAAAGAGAGAGAGAAGAATCAGGAGAGAGTGGAGTACAGAGAGGAAGAGAGAGAGACAGAGAGAGAGATGAGAGACAGGAGAGAGACAGGAGAGAGAGAGTAGAAGAGAAGAGAGAGAGAAGAGTGGACCAGAAGAGAGAGAGAGAGAGAGAGAGAGAGAGAGAGAGAGAGACAGAGAGATGAGTGCGATTTGTGCTACGCTAACAGCCTGCTATTTGTTTGCTTCTGAAGGGATAATACCTTCTAGTCTCCAGACATCTGGGTCTATCGATCCCAGCTAGATGCAGACAGAGAAGGGGGCGATGCCCTTTGAACCCTGCTGATTCTTAGCGCCACACTGGGAGATGTGTATGTCCTACAGCAGGAAATCAAAGCCTCTGTCGTGCTCTGGGGCTGCTACTGCAAACTAGTCAATGTTCCCTGTCTGCTAAGCAGACCACCCAAAAGCATACATTATTACTTAATCAAATACAGAATAGATTTATTTAAGTATGCATACAGTAGACCTACAATAGATCTACCATTTCCCACTGTTAAAATATACTTCATATCAGTATCAGTAAACAGATACATTGATATAATGATCCTATTTTTTTACATTTATGTTATTTGTCAGTTAAGAACAAATTCTTATTTACAATGACGGCCTACACCGGCCAAACCCGGACGACACTGGGCCAATTGTGCCCCACCCATATCGGGCTCCCAAGTGGTGCAGCTGTCCAAGGGTCTGCATCTCAGTGCTAGAGGCGTCACTACAGACACCCTAGTTCAAATCTAGGTTGTATCACAACCAGCCGTGATTGGGAGTCCCATAGGGCGGCGCACAATTAGCCCAGAGCCGTCCGGGTTTGGCCGGTGTAGGCCGTCACTGTAAATGAGAATTTGGTCTTAACTGACTTGCCTAGTCAAATGAAAAATACATGGGTTTAATTAAAGCTTTGCTTGTTTCTGCTTAAATTCCAAACATGCTTTATTGTTGCCATAGTGCCTATTCAGGAGCTGGGTAAATAAACACTCAGAGGCTGTTTCCTTTGTTCTGCCTGGTTCAGGAGGAAAGGTAGAGGAGAGGTTTAGGCAAGGGATTCAGACATACAGTCTATTACACTCAGTACTGACAGGTAGACTGGCACCATGCCAGGACCAGAGCCCTATCACTTACCCTCTGCTGCCTGGAAATATCACACCTGAACCTGGGCAACAATAAACTCAGCTTCTCCCCTCTACCTCCAACCTAACAACCCAGAACATCTATCAGGTGTATCACTATGTATCTCTAGTTGTTTTCATCCTAACACCTACTGTGTGTTCTGTGATAGATACTGTATGTGCAGAACAAACTGAGTGTTAGATTGAAAAGACAATTGGGATCACTGAAGTGAGAGTGGATGCCACAAAAGAAGACCTCTTATTCCCATCTAAACCATTCTTTACATTGATAGAATGTTATCAGAATGTTGTAGCTCAATGTTCTTGTCCTGTTACAACAGGTGATTCAAGCAGCACCAGACCAGTAGCAGGCAGCAGTGTTGGGGAGTAGTGAACTACATGTAGTTAAACTAGTCAATGAACTACATTTTGCAGTAGCTTGGTGGTAGTTGAACTAGATTCAAATCTAGGTTGTGTTTTCACTAGTTAATTACTTTCTTGCCATGTAGTGGTGTAGCTAATTACTGGAACTACACACTACTTTAAAATAATAACAATACTAATATGGGTGAAGTGGGCAATCATTTCCTGTCTTTTCAGCATCAGACCTGCCTAACTCTCACTTGAAAAGTCATTATTGTGTTTAATAGGCTAAATTACACATTCTGTTAACATATGACCCCAAAGTGATCTGTTCTTGCAATTTGTATTTGACATTTCAGATGTACATATGATATTTTTTCATTAGGCAGTTTGAATGTAGCAAACTACTTTTTAACTTTGGTTAATTCAACAGTATTTTTCTAAAGGATAGCTGTAGTGTAGCTTCATTTCTTCCAGTGTGAAGTAAGTGGTAGCTTGGTAAACTAGATTTTCAGAGAAGCTTCCTTAACACTGGTAGCAGGGAGATGAAGTGAACACCCAGCCCGCCTACGAGAGCCTGTCTCAGGGCTCTCTGCCTTCTATGAGTGGGCCTTTTCACGGCTCTGAATCCTGCATGCATTTCCTCATTCTTTTTATATTCTAATAGGCGCTGTGGTTTGGCTGAGGCGCTAACCTTTTAGCTCTGTGGATGCATTATCCCCAACACAAAGGGCACAATCCATCTCTCCTTCACTTGTTTTCACCCCTCCCCCCTTTTCCTCCTCGCTCCTCTCATTAAAAATACATTCAGTCCCTCACACGCTAAATTAAACTATTCCGGCAGTCTTTTAAATGCAAAACTCTAATATTGTTACTGTGTATGTAAATAGCTGGCGGAAAAATGTGCCTTGCCAAGTAAAGTGCCCTCTCCGCCCACCATGTCCGTCACCTCTAAGGAAAGCTTTATATTGCACAGCAGCCCCGTTGGCACACCCGGCCCACTGGCAGTCTACACACGCTGGGGTCAGGGGTCAGAGGTCAGGAGGGGAGTAGGTCAGGGGGTCACGTGGGTTCTACGTGGCTGACAAGGCTGGGTTGTTAAAACTAGACTGTAGTGTACTGTAATGTCCTGGTGGGCTGTGTTGCATACAGCACATCAAAGACCTCACTATGCCTGCTTATTCAATGAGAGAGGCATGGTGAGAGTGCTTAACCAGTCCTCATGCACACACGCACGAGCGCACGCACGCACGCACACACACACATACATTCACACACACACACAGTCCCTCACAAACACATGGTAGACAGCGCACACCCACACATTAAAGAGGCCCATATATAATCACACATCCTCTAGGTTCAAAGACGTTGAATCGGGCCTTGATAAGAGGTCCAGGTGAACACTTTACATACACTCTCCATTATGTCCAGCTGTAATGGGGCGCCAGGGCAGCTAATTAGTATAATATTGCTGTGCTAATGTATACAGCTCACAGAGCAGAGGCCAGGAAAAAAATCAGTTTGATAAATAAGAGCAGAGAGGAACATCTGGACCAGAAGGAGAGAGGACCAACAGGAAATAAGAGAGAAAGGGAGAACAGGAAAGGAAGGGGAGAGGTAGAAGGGAGGAGAGGGAGAGAATGAGGGGGGTAGAGGAGAGTTAGAGGGGAGGAGAGGGAGAGAATGAGGGGGGAAGAGGAGAGTTAGAGGGGAGGAGAGGAGAGTTAGAGGGGAGGGAGAGAATGAGGGGTAGAGGAGAGGTAGAGGGGGGAGAAGGAGAGAATGAGGGGGGTAGAGGAGAGTTAGAGGGGAGCAGAGGGAGAGAATGAGGGGGTAGAGGAGAGTTAGAGGGGAGGAGCGAATGAGAGGGGTAGAGGAGAGTTAGAGGGGAGGAGAGGGCGAGAATGAGGGGGGTAGAGGAGAGTTAGAGGGAGGAGAGGGAGAAGAGACATAGGGGAAAGAGGATGAGACAGAAAGCGAGAGAATGGGGAAGGATGAGTAGAGAGGAAGAGGGAGAGATTAAATATATAGTAATGGGGTGGGAAATGGGTGAGAGGGAAGATGGCGGTCTTTGGACCATAAATACAGTACCAGTCAAAAGTTTGGACACACCTACTCATTCAAGGGCTTTTCTTTATTTGTACTATTTTCTACATTGTAGAATAATAGTGAAGACATCAAAACCATGAAATAACACACATGGAATCATGTAGTTACCAAAAAAGTGTTAAATAAATCAAAATATATTTTAGATTTTAGATTCTTCAAAGTAGCCACTTTTTGCCTTGATGACAGCTTTGCACTCTTAGGATTCTATCAACCAGCTTCACCTGGAATGCTTTTCCAACAGTCTTGAAGGAGTTCCCACATATGCTGAGCACTGGTTTGCTGCTTTTCCTTCACTCTGTGGTCCAACTCATCCCAAACCATCTCAATTGGGTTGAGGTCGGGTGATTGTGGAGGCCAGGTCATATGATGCAGCATCCAATCACTCTGCTTCTTGGTCATATAGCCCTTACACACGCCTGGAGGTGTGTTGGGTCATTGTCCTGTTGAAAAACAAATGATACTCCCACTAAGCGCAAACCAGATGGGAGGGCGTATCGCTGCAAAATTCTGTGGTAGCCATGCTGGTTAACTGTGCCTTGAATTCTAAATAAATCACTGACTCCAGCAAAGCACTCCGACACCATCACACCTCCTCCTCCATGCTTCACTGTGGGAACCACACATGCAGAGATCTTCCGTTCACCTACTCTGCATCTCACAAAGACAAAGCAGTTGGAACCAAAAATCCCACATTTGGACTCATCAGACCAAAGGACAGATTTCCACCGGTCTAATGTCCATTGCTCATGTTTCTTGGTCCAAGCAAATCTCTTCTTATTATTGTTGTCCTTTAGTAGTGGTTTCTTTGCAGCAATTCAACCATGAAGGCCTGATTCACACAGTCTCCTTTGAACAGTTGATGTTGACATGTGTCAGTTACTTGAACTCTGAAGCATTTATTTGGGATGCAATCTGAGGTGCACTTAACTCTAATGAACTTTTCCTCCGCAGCAGAGGTAACTCTGGGTCTTCCTTTCCTGTGGCGGTCCTCATGAGAGCCAGTTTCATCATAGCGCTTGATGGTTTTTGTGACTGCACTTGAAGAAACCTTCAAAGTTCTTGAAATATTCCGTATTGACTGACCTTCATGTCTTAAAGTAATGATGGACTGTCATTTCTCTTTGCTTATTTGAGCTTTTCTTGCCATAATATGGACTCATAATATGGAATACAGACTATCTTCTGTATACCACCCCTACCTTGTCACAACACAACTGATTAGCTCAAATGCATTAAGAAAGAAAGAAATTCCACAAATTAACTTTTAACAAGGCACACCTGTTAACTGAAATGCAGTCCAGGTGACTACCTCATGAAGCTGGTTGAGAGAATACCAAGAGTGTGCAAAGCTGTCATCAAGGCAAAGGGTGGCTAATTTGAAGAATCTCAAATACAAAATAAATGTTGATTTGTTTAACACTTTTTTGGTTACTACATGATTCCATATGTGTTATTTAATAGTTTTGATGCCTTCATTATTATTATACAATGTAGAAAATAGCAAAAATAAAGAAAAACCCTTGAATGAGTAGGTGTGTCCAAACTTTTGACTCGTACTGTATATGTTCAGTGAAAGGCAGAGTTAGGGAAGGTGGGATAGATACAGGGGCTGACAGCCTCAAGGCAACATGTGGAGAGAGGGGTGTGGAGGAAGGGAGGAAGAGAGGGAAAGAGACAGATCTCAGATGTAAAGGAACATAACTCAGTGTAGTAAAACTTTATCAATGACATCAGAGGAGCTCCAAGTTATTAAGAAAATGACATTAAGAGTCTGATCTCATCAGCAGTAACAAGCACTGCAGAGCAGAGAGGAGAGGGTATCTTTCTCTCTCTTTCTCTTTTCCCTATTTCTCGCTCCTCTTTCTCGATCTCTCTTTCTCTCTCACACACACACACAGAATTATCGTAAAGCGGAACTTACGATTGGTGCACACTGCAGTTGTAGAAGACAAAGTCCACACTGGCAAACTTCTTCCCTGTCTCCTTAGACTTCAGATACAGCTTCACAGTACGCTTGTCCCCTAGAAAGAGTTACAGTCAGATACAGCTTCCAGAACTGGGTGATAAGGGCAATAAATCTTTCACAATATTTTTCACATTTTTGACAGCATGATCATATTCAATGGTATTTTATGTTTTTGAATAATACAAGCTCTAAATAGCCTTTATGAGTTGCTCATGACCTCAGGGTGGCAACACATACATTTTAAGTGATTTCAATGGGACTTTCTCCATTCTGATTGTTTTATACTGTTCAATCTAATGTCCAATTTTTTTGGGGGGCAGCATCTTGAACAAATTGGGGTTTGACATGACAACAAATACATAAACCAGGGAGGAATTATTGACAAGGTAGGAACCAAAGTGTTGGTCAGTGTTTCCAGGTGACCCTAAATAGATGTTACATTGCATGTTTTCTTACCTCTTGTACAGTATATATACAAAAGTACGTGAAGACCCCTTCAAATTAGTGGCTTCGGCTATTTCAGCCACACCCGTTGCTGACAGGTATACAAGATCGAGCACACAGCCATACAATCTCCATAGACAAACATTGTCAGTAGAATGGTCTTACTGAAGAGCTCAGTGACTTTCAACGTGACACTGTCATAGGATGCTACCTTTCCAGCAAGTCAGATTGTCACATTTCTGCTCTGCTAGAGCTGCCTCAGTCAACTGTATGTGCTGTTATTGTGAAGTGGAAATGTCTAGGAGCAACAACGGCTCAGCCGAGAAGTGGTAGGCCACACAAGCTCACAGAACGGGACCGCTGAGTGCTGAAGCGTGTAGCGTGTAAAAATCGTCTGTCCTCGGTTGCAACACTCACTGGCGAGTTCCAAACTGCCTCTGGAACCAACATCAGCACAAGAACAGTTCGTCGGGAGCTTTATGAAATGGGTTTCCATGGCCGAGCAGCTGCACATAAGCCTAAGATTACCATGTGCAATGCCAAGCGTCGGCTGGAGTGTGGTAAAGCTCGCCGCCATTCTAGCAGTGGAAACGTGTTCTCTGGAGTGATGAATCAAGGTTCACCATCTGGCAGTACGACAGGACGAATCTGGGTTTGGCGGATGCCAGGAGAACGCTACTTGCCCGTATGCATATTGCCAACTGTAAAGTTTGGTGAAGGAGGAATAATGGTCTGGGGCTGTTTTTCCTGGTTCGGGCTAGGCCTCTTAGTTCCAGTGAAGGGAAATCTTAACGTAACAGCGTACAATGACATTCTAGACGATTCTGTGCTTCCAACTGGCAACAGTTTGGGGAAGGTCTCTCCTGTTTCAAAATGACAATGCCACCGTGCCCAAAGCGAGGTCCATACAGTAATGGTTTGTTGATATTGGTGTGGAAGAACTTGACTGGCATGCACATGGCCCCTTCCCTCAACCCCATTGAACACCTTTGGGATGAATTGGAATGCTGACAGCGAGCCAGGCCTAATCACCCAACATCAGCGGCAGACCTCACTAATACTCTTGTAGCTGAATGGAAGCAAGTCCCAGCAGCAATGTTCCAATATCTAGTGGAAAGCCTTCCCAGAAGAGTGGAGGCTGTTAGAGCAGCAAAGGGGGGACCAACTCCATATTAACGCCCATGATTTTGGAATTAGATGTTTGACGAGCAGCTAGCTAACATATTCATTCTTTGCCTATTCCTTTCTGATTTAGAAGATACCATTGCACAAACAACATGTTTATCTAAGCTTACACCATCACTGGTACCAGGTTGTATTAGCTAGCTACGTTTGTGATTAGTATTTATATTTGTATTTATTATGGATCACCATTAGTTCCTGGCAAGGCAGCAGCTACTCTTCCTGCGGTTTATTATGGATCCCCATTAGTTCCTGGCAAGGCAGCAGCTACTCTTCCTGGGGTTTATTATGGATCCCCATTAGTTCCTGCCAAGGCAGCAGCTACTCTTCCTGGGGTTTATTATGGNNNTTAGATGGATGGGTTTGTATATGTATTTATTAGGAATCACCATTAGTTCTTGCCAAGGCAGCAGCTACTCTTCCTGGGGTTTATTATGGATCCCCATTAGTTCCTGCCAATGCAGCAGCTACTCTTCCTGGGGTTTATTATGGATCCCCATTAGTTCCTGCCAAGGCAGCAGCTACTCTTCCTGGGGTTTATTATGGATCCCCATTAGTTCCTGCCAAGGCAGCAGCTACTCTTCCTGGGCTCCAAACATATTAAAGCACTTACATCAATGAAAGATAAAACAGGACATCATATAACATTAACATTATTACCACTACATAGCATCTACAATACAACATGTTTAATACCACCATTCAACAATATCACAATGTGTGCCTATGCATGTGGCTATACTTTTGTGTGTGTCTCTTCACAGTCCCCGCTGTGCCATAAAGTGTATTTTTACCTGTTTTTATCAATCTGATTCTACTGCTTGCATCAGTTACCTGATGTGGAATATAGTTCCATGTAGTCATGGCTCTATGTAGTACTGTACGCCTCCCGTAGTCTGTTCTGGACTTGGGGACTGTAAATAATTCATGTTTGCTCTCTGTGTACTTTTAAGGGCCAGCTGTGCTGCCCTGTTCTGAGCCCCTCTTTGTGGCACCTGACCACACTACTGAACAGTAGTCCAGGTGCGACAAAACTAGGGCCTGTAGGACCTGCCTTGTTGATAGTGTTGTTAAGAAGGCAGAGCAGCGCTTTATTATGGAGAGACTTCTCCCCATCTTAGCTACTGTTGTATCAACATGTTTTGACCATTACAGTGTACAATCTAGGGTTACTCCAAGCAGTTTAGTCACCTCAACTTGTTCAATTTACACATTATTCATTAGGATATGTAGTTGAGGTTTAGGGTTTAGTGAATGATTTGTCCCAAATACAATGCTTTTAGTTTTGGAAATATGTAGGACTAACTTATTCCTTGCTACCCATTCCCGAAACTAACTGCAGTTCTTTGTTAAGTGTTGCAGTCATTCAGTTGCTGTACTAGCTGATGTGTATAGTGTTGAGTGATTTACTGAAAGCCAGTGACATGTCATTAGTAAAGTATTAGCGGCTAACACCATTTTTTTTAGCAACAACTTGCTAAGAGAAGACAAACTAGCAGACAGTAGTTGGCAGACAGTAAGATACACAAACTAATAGTGTAATTATGGAACACCATGTCAGTATCCACCTGACCAGACTGCAGTGGATGACAAGAAAGTGCTTGTGACTCCGTGGTTGAGCAACTGCTCTCTCCTTGAGTGACAGGGGGTGGGGCTTGGTGTGGTTAGCAGCATGCAGCAGGAAGAGTAGAAAGATGACTCAAGTAGCAAACGGACCAAACTATAAAAACAGGCATTACATGCACCGGATATGACATTTAGCAAACCAAACATTGAAAGTAAAACCCAAACCGGTCGCTGCATAAATACCGGTATATACAGTTGAAGTCGGAAGTTTACATACAGCTTAGCTAATTATATTTAAACTCAGTTTTTCACAATTCCTGACATTTAATCCTGGTAAAAATTCCCTGTCTTAGGTCAGTTAGGATCATGTGAAATGTCAGAATAATAGTAGAGAGAATGATTTATTTCAGCTTGTATTTCTTTCATCACATTCCCAGTGGGTCAGAAGTTTACATACACTCAATTAGTATTTGGTAGCATTGCCTTTAAATTGTTTAACTTGGGTCAGCCTCCCGGGTGGCGCAGTGGTCTAGGGCACTGCATCGCAGTGCTAGCTGCGCCACCAGAGTCTCTGGGTTTGCGCCCAGGCTCTGTCGCAGCCAGCCGCGACCGGGAGGTCCGTGGGGCGACGCACAATTGGGCTAGCGTCGTCCGGGTTAGGGAGGGTTTGGCCGGTAGGGATATCCTTGTCTCATCGCGCTCCAGCGACTCCTGTGGCGGGCCGGGCGCAGTGCTCGCTAACCAAGGGGGCCAGGTGCACGGTGTTTCCTCCGATACATTGGTGCGGCTGGCTTCCGGGTTGGAGGCGCGCTGTGTTAAGAAGAAGAGCGGCTTGGTTGGGTTGTGCTTCGGAGGATGCGTGGCTTTCGACCTCCGTCTCTCCCG
>NW_019943159.1:117138-121416 GCF_002910315.2 Salvelinus sp. IW2-2015
AGCCCGTACGGGAGTTGAGCGATGAGACAAGATAGTAATTACTAGCGATTGGATACCACGAAATTGGGGAGAAAAGGGGAGAAAATTTATAAATAAATAAATAAACTTGGGTCAAACGTTCGGTAGCCTTCCACAAGCTTCCCACAATAAGTTGGGTGAATTTGGCCCTTCCTCCTGACAGAGCTGTGTAACTGAGTCAGGTTGTAGGCCTCCTTGCTCACACATGCTTTTTCAGTTCAAATGTTCAATAGGATTGAGGTCAGGGCTTTGTGATGGCCACTCCAATACCTTGACTTTGTTGTCCTTAAGCCATTTTGCCACAACTTTGGAAGTATAGCTTGGGTCATTGTCCATCTGGAAGACCCATTTGCGACCAAGCTTTAACTTCCTGACTGATGCCTTGAGATGTTGCTTCAATATATCCACATCATTTTCCATGCTCATGATGCCATCTTATCTTGTGAAGTGCACCAGTCCCTCCTGCAGCAAAGTACCCCACAACATGATGCTGCCAACCCCGTGCTTCACGGTTGGGATGGTGTTCTTCGGCTTGCAAGCCTCCCCCTTTTTCCTCCAAACATAACGATGGTCATTAAGGCCAAACAGTTCTATTTTTGTTTCATCAGACAGAGGACATTTCTCCAAAAAGTATGATCTTTTGTCCCATGTGCAGTTGCAAACCGTAGTCTGGCTTTTTTATGGCGGTTTTGGAGCAGTGGCTTCTTCCTTGCTGAGCGGCCTTTCAGGTTATGTCGATATAGGAATCGTTTTACTGTGGATGTAGATACTTTGTACCGGTTTCCTCCAGCATCGTCCCTAGTCCTTTGCTGTTGTTCTGGATTGATTTTCACTTTCGCACCAAAGTACGTTCATCTCTAGGAGGCAGAACGCGTCTCCTTCCTGAGCGGTATGACAGTGCGTGGTCCCATGGTGTTAATACTTGCGTACTATTGTTTGTACAGATGAACGTGGTACCTTCAGGTGTTTGGAAATTGCTCCCAATGATGAACAGACTTGTGGAGGTCTAGAATTCTTTTTCTGAGGTCTTGGCTGATTTCCTTTTGATTTTCCCATGATGTCAGCAGAGGCACTGAGTTTGAAGGTAGGCCTTGAAATACATCCACAGGTACACCTCCAATTGACTCAAATTAATGTCAATTAGCCTATCAGAAGCTTCTAAAGCCATGACATCATTTTCTGGAATTTTCCAAGCTGTTTAAAGGCACAGTCAGCTTAGTGTATGTAAACTTCTGACCTACTGGAATTGTGATACAGTGAATTATAAGTGAAATAATCTGTCTGTAAACAATTGTTGGAAAAATTACTTGTGTCATGCACAAAGTAGATGTCCTAACCGACTTGCCAAAACTATAGTTTGTTAACAAAGAAATGTGTGGAGTGGTTGAAAACGAGTTTTAATGACTTCAACCTAAGTGTATGTAACTTCGACTTCAACTCTAGTTAAATATGGTACACTCTTAGAAAGAAGGTTCTGGATAGAACCAAAATGGTTCAAGGCTTGCTTCATATATAGCAAGCTAAAGGTCTATATATAACTGAAATTGGTTCCATATAGAACCCTATATGGAACCTAAGGTTCTATATGGAACCAGTTGTGGTTCAGTGAAGAAGAACTCCTGGGGTCTGATCAAAGACTCTACAAAAGAGTTTATATAGAACCTTTGGAGGTGTCATATATGAAGCAAGCATAGAACCTGTTTGGTTCTATCCGGACCCAGCCTAACAGCTTCAAGTACGTTTCTTCCAAGAAAGAGTGACAGTACATTAGTACAACACAATCTACACACATACAAATAATCCAATGCTGTTCACACAAAGTGTAACTGGTTATATTACTAGCAAATAGCAGCATGAGGATGCAGTGGATAATGTCTCACCCTGGTTGCGTGTGATGGGGGCGATCTCTCTGTGTGGAAGGGACAGGCAGTAGATGCGTCCCCAAAGATGCGTCCCTCTGTCTCAGTGTAATCCTCAAAGAGCAGTTGACCCTGCTGAAAGGTTAGGCACATTCTGGGCCTGCAGCACCAGCTAGGGATACAGAGAGAGAGGAGAGTGTGAGGGACACGTCAATGTGAGAACCACATACACACACACACACACAACACACCACACACACACACACACACACACACACACACACACACACACACACACACACACACCACGACACACACACACACACACCACACACCACACACACACACACACATTAACACACACATACACACACCACACACAGAAGCACACGCGGCACGCACACACATGATTTATTGTCAGGTGATTTACCTGCACTTCGGACATGGTGACAGAGATATTTCTAGGCTGGACACTGAGTTTGACACAACTGCTCCACTCGGGAGGCAAAACGCTGAGGCTCATCGAGCCCTCTCACAACGATCCTTCCTGGAACAACCTGACAGAGAGGGAGTTTTGGTTCTTCAGGTGACTTGATAGTATGGAGTTGAGGACATATAGTAATGTCAGGTACGCAGCGTCAGAGCAGCTCGGTGTGGTCATACAGTACTTACACATTGTGGAGGACACACCAGCCACAGTGGGGATCTCCTGACCCCAGACAGGCGCTGCGAGGAGGAGTACTGCTCACAGCTCTCCCACTGGAACACGGCTCACCTGGAAACACACAGAAACAATCCACATGGTTAACATCATAGAACAATTAAGAGTTTACAGAGGGAGTGGATGAGTGTTCAGCTGTGAATGTAGTATTTGTTGACATACACCATGACAAACTGGCACACTGTTGTCTTTTCTAAAAAACAGATTTGATCAGATTTGTCCTTGTCTCTAACACTGTGTGTTCTGTGCAGCGAGTAGCGTGACAGACAGCCGTTCTGTCTGGTCTCAATCACCCCAAGGCCTGCACTCTCAAACGCAACCGACTGGACACCAGCATATTAGGCTATTATTGGCCTCTGTGTGTGTGTTGTGTGCTTCCTTGTGTTCGTCTGTACATGTGTGTGTGCGTGCATCCATTACTTTTTGTGTGTGTGTGTGTGTGTGTGTGTGTGTGTGTGTGGTGTGTGTGTGTGTTTCAATGGGGTGGTTTGATGCTGGTGGGATAGAGTGCCGATGTTGCATGCCAGTCAAGTTCTTCCACACCAATATGCAAACAAACCATTTACTGTTGATGGAGACTCTGTGTTGTGCATGCTGTGGGTTGTGTGTGGCATTGTCATTTTTGTCGGAACTAGAAGCACAAGCATTTCGCTACACTCGCATTAACATCTGCTAACCATGTGTATGTGACAAATACAATTTGATTTGATTTGAATGTGCTGGGTATTGGTGTGGGAGTCCAATGGCGATTTTACATTCAATAGTATACTGTACAGTATAAGTATAGGCAGACGGAACATGTATTTTGTATTATGTGTACAAGCAAAAACAGAAAAAAACGAAGATGTCAGTGCCTCTGATATAATAGTTCTGATGTCATTATTATACCAAGTAACCACAGAGGCAATAACAGCAAATATCTGTCATTACATTCCCCCTGAACAAATCTGACTAAACAATACAATGAGGCAGTCACACAAACTGTTTAACGTTTAGACCTAAACGCCGGAGCAGATAGTTTAATTAGTAGGCCTAGTGATACAGGGAAAGATCATATTTAAATTGACCATTTCAATTATTGAGTTTTATAAAGCAAATAATAGGAAGGAAGATCTTAGCTTCCTCGCCAGTCCTTTGTCTTACTAAGATCTATTACAGCCCGTATTTACTGCTACAGGCAGGCAGCAGCAGCGGATACTACTATTCATCTCAGGGAGGGATTTATTACAAATAAATAACCCCACAAATGAGCCTCTCTCATTTAGGTCACAACGGAGCYCATCTTAATCAGCCACAGGAAGGCGGGAGCGAGAGAGGAGAGCGAGGGAGGAGACTATAGAAACACACTAATCTAATTGTGCCTCTGATATTTCATTTCACACCAGGGCAGTGGCATAGCTAGGCAGGCCTACCTCGAGTTGCTCCATCTGTGTCATTTGCGCCAAAATGGAATGTGCTATCAGAGCACAATACTGTGATGTATGGGTCATTCTGTCAGCACCCCTCAGAACCAGCCCCATCACACACACACAGAATAGGTCATCCCTCTGCCCACTCCGAAAACGACAAGCCTTCATTTCACACCAACAAACTTTTCCTTCTGGAGGCTTTTTTCATTCCTTTTCCTCTCATCTGTCTTGAATTTGGCTGGTTATAGAGAGAAACATGGCAAATGAGGCC
>NW_019943159.1:124757-130576 GCF_002910315.2 Salvelinus sp. IW2-2015
CAAAGGAGCAGAAGCTGCTGAGAGTTGATCTGCTCAGATCATCTTTCTAGAGTTCAGATAAACTTAAATTAAATCAAATCAAATGTTATCTGTTACATCCACATGTTTATCAGATGTTACTGCGGTGTAGTGAAAGGCTCGTTCTTAGTTCTTAATAGGTAGTTCCTGTCCTGCTGCCTCTGGTTATGAAACTGACAGGGCCATGATTCCATTCCTACTCTGAGATCCTAGGTATCTGCTGCTGATTAAGTTGGGAAGAGGAGATCCCAGAGCTAATAAAACAAGAATGTTCCAGTGAGGAGGAACGTTTTAGCTCCATACTTCAGAGAGGAGGAACGTTTTAGCTCCATACTTCAGAGAGGAGGAACGTTTTAGTTCCATACTTCAGATTGGAGGAACATTTTAGCTCCATACTTCAGTGAGGAGGAACGTTTTAGCTCCATACTTCAGTAAGGAGGAACGTTTTAGTTCCATATTTCAGTGAGGAGGAACGTTTTAGCTCCATACTTCAGTAAGGAGGAACGTTTTAGTTCCATACTTCAGTAAGGAGGAACGTTTTAGTTCCATACTTCAGTAAGGAGAACGTTTAAGCTCCATACTTTCAGTAAGGAGCGAACGTTTTAGTTCAATACTATCGTAAGGAGGAACGTTTTAAGTGCCAGATTCAGTGAGGAGGAACGTGTTAGCTCCATACTCAGTAAGCAGGAACGTCTTAGTATCCATACTTCAGGTAAGAGGAACGTTTTAAGCTCCCATACTTCAGTAAGGGAGGAACGTTGAGCTCCATACTTTCAGAGAGGAGTGGAACGTTTTAGTTTCCATACTTCAGTAGGAGGAACGTTTAGCTCCATACTCAGTGAGGGAGGAACGTTTAAGCTCCCATTACTTCAGGGAGAGGAACGTTTTTAGCTCCCATACTTCAGAGAAGAGGAACGTTTTAGTTCCCATACTTCAAGTAAGGAGAACATTTTAGCTCCATACTTCAGTGAGGAGGAACGTGATTTAGCTCCATACTTCAGAGGAGGAGTAACATTTTAGCTCCATACTTTAGTAACTAGGAACGTTTTAGTTCCATACTTAGTAAGGAGGAAGGTTTTAGCTCCATACTTTCAGAAGGAGAACGTTGTTTAGCTCCATACTTCAGTGAGGAGAATTTTAGCTCCATACTTCAGTAAGGAGCCGAACGGGCTTAGTTCCATACTTCAGTGAGGAGGAACGTTTTAGCCACATACTTCAGTAAGGAGGAACGTTTTAAGTTCCATACTTCAGTGAGGAGAAACGTTTTAGTCTCATACTTCATGAGAGGAACATTTTAGTTCCATACTTCAGTAAGGAGGAACGTTTTAGTTCCATACTTCAGTGAGGAGAATGTTTTAGTTCCATACTTCAGTGAGGAGGAACGTTTTAGCTCCATACTGTCAGTAAGGAGAACGTTTAGTTCCATACTTCAGTGAGGAGAACGTTTTAGTCCATATTCAGTGAGGAGGAACGTTTTAGTTCCATACTTCAGTAAGGAGGAACGTTTTGTTCCATATTCAGTAAGGAGGAACGTTTTAGTTCCATACTTCAGTAAGAGTAACGTTTTAGTCCATACTTCAGTAAGGAGGAACGTTTTAGTTCCATACTTCAGTAAAGGAGGAACGTTTTAGTTCCATATTTCATGAGGAGGAACGTTTTAGTTCTCATACTTCAGTAAGGAGGAACGTTTTAGTTCCATACTTCAGTAAGGAGGAACGTTTTAGCTCCATACTTCAGTAAGGAGGAAACGTTTTAGTTCATACTTCAGTAAGGAGGAACGTTTTAGCTCCATACTTCAGTAAGGAGGAACGTTTTAGCATACTTCAGTGAGGAGGAACGTTTAGTCCTATTTCAGTAGGAGGAACGTTTAGTTCCATATTCAGTAAGGAGGAACGTTTTAGTTCATACTTCAGTAAGGAGGAACGTTTTAGTCCATACTTCAGTGAGGAGGACGTTTTAGTCCATACTTCAGTAAGGAGGAACGTTTTAGTTCCATACTTCAGATAGGAGGAACGTTTTAGCTCCATACTTCAGAAGGAGGAACGTTTTAGCTCCATACTTCAGTAAGGAGGAACGTTTTAGTTCCATACTTCAGTAGGAGGAACGTTTTTAGCTCCATACTTCAGGAGGAGGGAACGTTTTAGCTCCATAACTTCAGTGAGGAGGAACGTTTTAGCTCCATACTTCAGAGAGGAGGAACGTTTTAGTTCCATATCTTCATAAGGAGAACTTTTAGCTCCATACTCAGTAGAGGAAACGTTTTAGCTCCATACTTCAGAGAGGAGAACAGTTTTAGCTCCATACTTTAGTAATAGGAAACGTTTTAGTTCCATACTTCAGTAAGGAGGAACGTTTTAGCTCCATACTTCAGAGAGGAGGAACGTTTTAGCTCCATACTTCAGTGAGAGGAATGTTTTAGCTCCATACTCAGTAAGGAGGAACGTTTTAGTTCCATACTTCAGTGAGGAGGAACGTTTTAGCCACATACTTCAGTAAGGAGGAACGTTTTTAGTTCCAACTTCAGTGAGGAGAACGTTTTAGTTCCATACTTCAGTGAGGAGGAACATTTTAGCTCCATACTTCAGTAAGGAGGAACGTTTTAGTTCCATACTTCAGTGAGGAGAATGTTTAGTTCCATACTTCAGTGAGGAGAACGTTTTAGCTCCATACTTCAGTAAGGAGGAACTTTTAGTTCCATACTTCAGTGAGGAGGAACGTTTAGTTCCATATTTCAGTGAGGAGGAAACGTTTAGCTCCATACTTCATAAGGAGGAACGTTTTTTGCGTTCCATACTTCAGTAAGGAGGAACGTTTTAGTTCCATACTTCAGTAGGAGAACGTTTTAGCTCCAACTTCAGAAGAGGAACGTTTTAGTTCCATACTTCAGTAGGAGGAACAGTTTTAGTTCCATATTCAGTGAAGGAAACGTTTAGTTCCATACTTCAGTAAGGAGGAACGTTTTATTCCATACTTCAGTAAGGAGGAACGTTTTAGCTCCATACTTCAGTAAGGAGGACGTTTTATTCCATACTCAGTAAGAGGAACGTTTTAGTCCATACTTCAGTAAGGAGGAACGTTTTAGTTCCATACTTCAGAGGAGGAACGTTTTAGTTCCATATTCAGTGAGGAGGACGTTTAATTCCATACTCAGTAGGAGGGAACGTTTAGTTCATACTTCAGTAAGGAGGAACGTTTTAGCTCCATACTTCAGTGAGGAGGAACGTTTATTCCATATTTCATTGAGGAGGAACGTTTTAGTTCCATACTTCAGAAAGGAGGAACGTTTTAGTTCCATACTTCAGTAAGAGGAACGTTTTAGTTCCTAACTTCAGTAAGGAGGAACGTTTTAGTTCCATACTTCAGTAAGGAGAACGTTTTAGTTCCATACTTCAGTAAGGAGGAACGTTTTAGTTCCATACTTTCAGTAAGGAGGAACGTTTAGTTCCATACTTCAGTAAGGAGGAACGTTTTAGTCCATACTTCAGTAAGGAGGAACGTTTTACTCCATACTTCAGTAAGGAGGAACGTTTTAGTTCCATACTTCAGTAAGGAGGAACGTTTAGCTCCATACTTCAGTAAGGAGGAACGTTTTAGTCCATATTCAGAGGAGGAGTTTTAGTCCATAATTCGTAAGGAGAACGTTTTAGTTCCATACTTCAGTAAGGAGGAACGTTTTAGTCCATACTTCAGTAGAGGAGAACGTTTAGTTCCATACTTCAGTAAGGAGGAACGTTTTAGTTCCATACTTCAGTAAGGAGGAACGTTTTAGTTCCATACTTCAGAAGGAGGAACGTTTAGTCCATACTTCAGTAAGGAGGAACGTTTTAGCGCCATACTTAGTAACAGGCAACTTTTAGTTCCATATTTCAGTAAGGAGGAAGTTTTAGTTCCATACTTCAGTAAGGAGGAACGTTTTAGTTCCATACTTCAGAGGAGGAAGGTTTTAGCTCCATACTTCAGTAAGGAGAACGTTTTAGTTCCATACTTCAGTGAGGAGGAACGTTTTAGTTCCCATACTTCAGTAAGAGAGGAACGTTTTAGTTCCATACTTCAGTGAGGAGGAATGTTTAGTTCCATAACTTCATGAGGAGGAACGTTTTAGCTCCATACTTCAGTAAGGAGGAACGTTTTAGTTCCATACTTCTAGTAGTCATAAGTGAGGAGAACGTTTAGTTCCAATACTTCAGTAAGGAGAACGTTTTAGTTCCATACTTCAGTAAGAGAACGTTTTAGTTCCATACTTCAGTAAAGAGGAACGTTTTAGTCCATACTTCAGTAAGGAGGAACGTTTTAGTTCCATACTTCAGAGGAGGACGTTTTTAGTTCCATACTTCCAGTAAGGAGAACGTTTTAGTTCCATACTTCAGTAAGGAGACGTTTAGTTCCATACTTCAGTAAGGAGGAACGTTTTAGTTCCATTACTTCAGTAAGAGGAACGTTTTAGTTCCATACTTCAGTGAGGAGGAACGTTTTAGTTCCATACTTCAGTAAGGAGGACGTTTTAGTTCCATACTTCAGTAAGGAGGAACGTTGTAGCTCCATACTTCAGTAAGGAGGAACGTTTTAGTTCCCCCATACTTCAGTAAGGAGAACGTTTTAGCTCCATACTCAGTAAGAGGAACGTTTTAGTTCCATACTTCAGTGAGGAGACGTTTTAGTTCCAATTCAAGGAGAACGTTAGTCCATAACTTCAGTAAGGAGGAACGTTTTAGTTCCATACTTCAGTAAGAGGAAACGTTTTAGTTCCATACTTCAGTAAGGAGGAACAGTTTTAGTGTTCATACTTCAGTAAGGAGGAACGTTTTAGTCCATAACTTCAGTAAGGAGAACGTTTTAGCTCCATACTTCAGTAAGGAGGAAACGTTTTAGCTCCATACTTCATAAGAGGAACTTTTTAGTTCATACTCATAAGGAGGAACGTTTTAGACTTCCATTACTTCAGTAAGGAGGAAACGTTTTGCTCCAAACTTCAGAAGGAGGAACGTTTAGCTCCATACTTCAGTAAGGAGAACGTTTAGCTCCATACTTCAGTAAGGAGGAACGTTTAGCTCCATACTCTAGTAAGGAGGAACTGTTTTAGCCTTCCATACTTCCGTGAGGAGAACGTTTTAGTTCCATATTTCATTGCAATCCAAGATGGCGTAGCAGTCGACGTGTGTTGATTGTCCGGATTGTCCTGTCGCGTGTAAATAGTAAATAGTCTTCGTATTTTCGTATACCATTTCGTATATATTTTAAATTTTTCTCATTTTGGTAGATTGCATATATGCTTTGTTCTTTAATAATGAATTTACAATTGGTACTTTCCATCTTAGGAACTGAAATATACATTCCTACATCCGCCTCACCCAATGTGGTACCGGACTGCTATTTTTTTAATACTTTAGAAACCGTACCCCCAATCAGAAGCTAGCCAGATAACTAGCTACTAGCTAGTATCAGTAGCCACTCTGCGTCTTCACCCTCAACTCGGACACAGCCAGCTTCAGATACCGGCCCAATACCTGCCGAGTCTGCAAGCGCGAATAGCAACCAGAGAGCATATAGGGACTTGCTTTTCTCTAACCACATTCACCGGATTCCTGACTGCAAGGCTCGGACAATTACACCGTATCATCACAGCAGCTAGCTGCAACCAAGGCACTATGGCTAACACCTGCTGTCCCAAGCAGAGCAGCTCAGTTAGCCTTGAGCTAGCTCGAGCTAGCGCCCAATCTGCCGCTAGCTGAAGAGGTCTACCAGCGAAGCCTTGGGCTCGAATACCAGCTACAAGCTAATTTAGCCATTTTTTTGCCGCTGCT
>NW_019943159.1:131865-142958 GCF_002910315.2 Salvelinus sp. IW2-2015
TATTCCCATACTTCAGTGAGGAGGAACGTTTTTAGCCACATACTTCAGAAGAGGAACGTTTTAGTTCCATACTTCAGTGAGGAGAAACGTTTTAGTTCCATACTTCATAAGGAGGAACATTTTAGTTCCATACTTCAGTAAGGAGGAACGTTTAGTTCCATACTTCAGTGGAGGAATGTTTTAGTTCCATACTTCAGTAAGGAGAACGTTTAGCTCCATACTTCAGTAAGGAGGAACGTTTTATTCCATACTTCAGTGAGGAGGAACTTTTTAGTTCCATATTTCAGTGAGAGAACGTTTTAGTTCCATACTTCATAAGGAGGAACGTTTTATTCCATACTTCAGTAAGGAGGAACGTTTTAGTTCCATACTTCAGTAAGGAGGAACGTTTAGTCAACTTCAGAAAACGTTTATTCCATACTTCAGTAAGGAGGAACGTTTTTTCCATACTTCAGTAAGAGGAACGTTTTAGTCCAAACTTCAGAAGGAGGAACGTTTTAGTTCCATACTTCAGTAAGAGGAACGTTTTAGTTCCATACTTCAGTAAGGAGGAACGTTTAGTTCCATACTTCAGTAAGAGGAACGTTTTAGTTCCATACTTCAGTAAGGAGGAACGTTTTAGTTCCATACTTCAGTAA
This sequence comes from Salvelinus sp. IW2-2015, assembly GCF_002910315.2. NCBI lineage: Eukaryota > Metazoa > Chordata > Actinopteri > Salmoniformes > Salmonidae > Salvelinus > Salvelinus sp. IW2-2015. The sequence goes on from NW_019943159.1 coordinate 132,504, forward strand.
GAGGGAACGTTTTAGTTCCATACTTCAGTAAGGAGAACTTTTAGTCCATACTTCAAAGGAGAACGTTTTAGTTCCATACTTTCAGTAAGGAGGAACGTTTTAGTCCATACTTCAGAAGGAGGAACGTTTAGCTTCAACTCTAGAGAATTTATTCCATACTTCAGTAAGGAGGAACGTTTTAGTTCCATACTTCAGTAAGGAAGGAACGTATTTAGCTCCAAACTTCAGTAAGGAGAACGTTTTAGTTCCATACTTCAGAAGGAGAACGTTTTAGTCCATACTTCAGTAAGGAGGAACGTTTAGCTCCAACTTCAGAAAAGGAACGTTTTAGTCCATACTTCAGTAAGGAGGAACTTTTAGCTCCATACTTCAGTAAGGAGGAACGTTTTAGCTCCATACTTCAGTAAGGAGAACGTTTTAGCTCCATACTTCAGTAAGGAGGAACGTTTTAGCTCCATACTTCAGTAAGAGGAACGTTTTAGCCCAAACTTCAGAAAGGAGGAACGTTAGTCTCCATACTCAGTAAGGAGGAACGTTTTATCTCAAACTTCAGAAAGGAGGAACGTTTTAGTCCATACTTCAGTAAGGAGGAACGTTTTAGCTCCAAACTTCAGAAAAGAGGAACGTTTTAGTCCATACTTCAGTAAGGAGGAACGTTTAGCTCCATACTTCAGAAGGAGGAACGTTTTAGCTCCATACTTCATCATAAGGAGGAACGTTTTAGCTCCATACTTCAGTATGCTCTAACCACTCAGTTTAATACACCTCCCTGGTCAACAGCAGGAGCTATGCACCACCGCATGCTGCTACCATAGCAACAAAACCAGATAGTGGTTGGTTTAAGGAGCCTGGCCTAACCAAGCTTAGCCTTGGGTTAAAGACAATGTCCCAGCTATTCAGGAAGAACGTCCCATAGAGAAAGAACACTTCCTCGTACTAACTCAGCACCTAACAGGACAGAACACACATTAGATTATGCGAGGAAGCACACATGCACGGCAGGCAAATCAACTCCAAACCGGAGTCACGTTGATCCTCTCAACTATATTAAGACGTCCGCCTCACAAATCAGATTTCAGTCAGCCGATACTTCCTCCCTTTTCTTTGAAAGAAGAGAGAACCAACTCCACATCAAACAGGGACCTTCAAATAGCTGCTATTAATTGCCTGTGCTGATAGAGCTAACGTTTCTCCACTACTATACCTGAATCAATACCCCCATCTTCTCTTCATTACAGCAGTCTACTCTCTATGTAAGCCCTGTGATGGCCAATTACAACCAATGAGTCACATTATGTCACCATTTTACTCTGCTTTATGGGACAATAAAACATATCTTTAAAAAAAATTATTACCACGAAAATRACATCCTGTAAATCAGGGAACATGACATCAGTCAGAACATCATTGATTCTGGTATATAATTCAGATAACCCATGTATAGATTCAGTACATTAGAAARAAGACCATCTCCATGTTAGCTGGGGTCAAGGATGATCATACATGAAGTCGATTTAACATTATTCTTCTGAGAAAACTTTAGTCTTGCTTTGGTCTAACCTAGCTCTCCTCTGCGTGTCTTTATTGTCAGAACAACAGAGAGGAACTGCCGTGTATAAATCTAATGCATGCTAAGCAGAGTTTCTCTCCTCGCAGCTGAACGGACAGTTTTATGTTTCTCTCCGGTCCCAGCGTTTACAGCGGGGAGATGTACGATGGGCTATCTGGAACTTTTAATGAACTGCCTGTGAATATGGGGAATGGTAAATTGTTCTGTCAGCTTGGGAAATTGAGTTTTGATGTTTGAGGCACAACACAGGCCTTCCACAATGGAATTTCTATTATCCAATGAGGAGAGACAAATAGAGAAAATGGAGGGGATAGGTAGGACAAACAGAGTGCTTCTCTCTCTCTCTCTCTCTCTCTCCCGCCACCGACCCTTATGCTCCTGAAAACACAATGATTAACATGGAGCAGGGGAATGGTTTACACACCCGTCTCAAACAGATTTATCTGAAATCCTGTCCCTATAGGAACTAATAGGACAAATAAAAAGTCAGATTAAGGCCCTGCTGGCTGGATTAGCCCCAGATTGGGAATATTCCATTAAAAAGGTAGTGGGACTGCACCACCCCACCATCAGGTCATTTACAGTATGGGGAGATAATCATGTTTTAATCCATCACACCTGCTGAACACCCTCAGGAGACAAGATGATGTATGAGACAATGAGACTAATATTATTCACATTGATTAGATATGCTTCCGTCCCCAATGATGAATAGATACATGTAGTGCCTTTCCCATCTCAACACTAAGGGAGAACAATCCCTTCAGCTGTCTCCTGGGAACCTGCATCATCAACTCTAAACCTTCACCTCAGGATGAGTCTCCAATGCCGCCCTGCTCCTTATATAGCGCAATATCAGTTGACCTATTCAAAAGTAGTGCACTATATAGGGAAGTGTGTCATTTGGGATGCACCCTCAGTGCCTGGGAACAACACTACCCCCTCTCTGTAGCTCCATGCTTCTCAGTTGCCCTGTGATAATAGTAGGTAATAGTAATACCATGTCATAATATGTCATAACAGCTGACATTACTTGTCATASCCTGTCATAATATGGTCATAACACTGTCATGATCCATATATTTACACCTGTTGTGACATATATTGTGTTATTTTATGGCTGGTTATGACACGTACATAAGAGTGCAAAACCCACATTTATTCAAATGATTTATTTCTCTGTCAAGAAGATTCCTTTCGTTTGAAAGTTGGTTACACGTCCCTGGTGTAATAGAATGTGTGGGTTTATGTAGGCGTCATAACCAGCCATTAAATAACACAATATATGTCACAACAGGTGTATATATATGGGTCATGACAGTGTTATGACCATACTTTAACATGTAACCTGTTATGACAAGTTATGTCAGCTGTTATGACATGGTTAGGACTGTGTCATAACATGTTATTACACACGGTGTCAAGTAAAGTGTTACCTAATACCGTTATGTATCATGCTGCGTCTTCGGTAACAGCAGTAGCTAAGTGAATCTGATATGGTGAAGAAGGCTACATTTACCATGTAAATATCTGTGAGAAAGAGATATTGTCCATTCGTGTCTAGTGACAGCCAAGCAACTTCTCAGGGGGTTGATACCATCAACAAAAAGCACACGTCTTAAAATGTTGTTTTGTAGCTTAGTGAGGCACTATTCAAAGATCTTAAAACCCACACAGACATACACTCCTCCACACACAGACACACACACACCACACACACAGATATACACTCCTACACACACACCACACACCACACACACACACACACCACACAACACACACCACACACACAACACACCACACCACACACACACACACACACACACACACAGATATACACTCCTCCACACACACACACACACACACACACACACCACACACACACACACACACACACACACACACACACACACACAACACACACACACACACACACACACACCACACACACACACACACGACACACACACACACACGCACAGAGATATACACTCCTAACACACACACCACGCACCACCACCACGCACGCACCACGCACGCACGCACGCACGCACGCACGCACGCACGACGCACGCACGCACGCACGCACACACACACACACACACACACACACACACACACACACACACACACACACACACACACACACACACACACACACAGTCATGCTACCAGACTCTTGTTATGATTAGATACTGCACAATTTAAACACTTGCCCCCAATCCCTCCTTCCCTGATAAAGTGTAAATATTGACTATAAATTGTGCCCTCCTCTATTATACTTACAGTATACTAAAATGTTTATTCTATTCTACTGAGCCATTTACTTTATGTTCCTGTTTTTATCTGTATTATTTCTTATTCGTTGTATTGTAGAGAAGGAACCGCAAGTAATCATTAGTTGGACGGGTTATACCATGTGTATCCTGTACATACCACTATAAAACTGGAACTTGAAATTATGTGAACCACACTCCCATTTTCTGAAGAATTGCTTATGGCCCTAAAAGCACGGAAATAGTGTCCACTGCTTGTATACTTTCCAATTTGGGAACTTTTGGCATACTAACTATATCCATACTATGACAAATAAGCATATTACATACTCAATTTACGTCACAAATAGTACAGTGAGTGCGGCTAGCATGAGTGTTCGAACACAGCTTTAGGGTAAAACTCCATTCCACAGCTGAGTAAGATTCTATCCATCTCTTTAGCTGGCGGCTGTTTCTGAGAGAATAGCCATCACTCAGCTCTCCTCCTAGAGAGGGAAGAGAGAGGGGGGAGAGGTGAGAGAGGAGCGAGAGGAAGAAAAGGAGGGGAGGAACGAGGAGAGAAAAAGAGAAAGCTCCCCAAAGCATGAGGCCCATTGACTCCTTCAACAGGAGGAGTGGAGTTTTAAAAGAGGAGATAAAGAAGAAATCTTCAAACCAATTAATTTCCCCACCTCTCCTCATCACTCTTCCCTTCCCTATGTGTGTGTTGGTGTGTGTGTGTGTGTGGTGGTGTGTTGTGTGTGGTGTTGTGGTGTGTGTGTGTGTGTGTGTGTGTGTGTGGGTGCAGGTGCGGTGAGAGGGAGCTGTGTGCAAAGCAGTTTGGAGACTGGCTCTGAATCCCAGACTCATTCAGAACCTGTCTTCTGTCTGTCTCTGTCTGTCTGTTGTCTGTCTGTCTGTCTGTCTGTCTGTCTGTCTGCTGTCTGTCTGTCGCTGCTGCACGCTGTTCAGATGCTAAAACCAGTCAAATTTGATCTGCCTTCTATATACAGCAGAGACAGGACAACACACACACCAGGCTGTCTCTGGGACAGTAGAGCTCATATTGGTCTTTATTTTGACACTGTCAAGCTGAGCCAAAATGAGATGGTTGAACTAGGCCTATGGGGTGAGAGCTCATCTGACTCACCCAGGAATGAGGCCATTGCCAGAAACAGCCTGAGGAGAGTAGACAGACAGGACAGCTGAGTAGCATGAGAACGAGAAGAGGCCATGACCAGGGAACAGCCTGAGGAGAGTAGGCCATGCCAGGGAACACCTGAGGAGAGATAGAACATGACCAGAACAGCCTGAGGAGAGTAGCCCCATGACCAGGGAACACTGAGGAGAGTAGGACATGACCAGGGAACAGCCTGAGGAGAGTAGCCAGGCAGGAACAGCCTGAGGAGAGTAGGACCATGGCCACGGAACAGCCTGAGGAGAGTAGGCCATGCCAGGAAACAGCCTGAGGAGTAGGCCATGACCAGGGACAGCCTGGAGAGTAGCCATGACCAGGAACAGCCTGAGGAGAGTAGCCATGCCAGGAACAGCCTGAGAGAGTGCCATGACAGGGAACAGCCTGAGAGAGTAGACATGACCAGGAACAGCCTGAGAGAGTAGCCATGACCAGGAACATGGAGATCCCTACTTCCATTTATCACCCTAACATGCATGACATCTGGATGACATAGGTAAACGTACCAGTGGGCCATCCATGCTCATCTATAATACACAGCCTTGAGTTAATAATCATAGGACCAGCTGCAATGGAAGTCACCCATATGTAATAATATTCATAATATTATGACCCCCCCCAAAAAACTCCAATGCGACAATGAGTTTTCTTCTAGCACCACTGTTAGCAGATTATGAGGGAATGTGAGTTACAGTGTTACACTGCTGGGAGTTGGGAGAGAGGTGTAGAGACATGGTGAGGTCCTCTGGGCAGCTAGCTGCAGTATGAAAGGAAGAAAGGAGACAGTAACTAATTGGAGACAGCGTGCTGATGGTCGTCTGCTCCAGCAGAGCTACTAGGCTCAGAGGTCCGCTCCCTCTCCCAGACTCCCGCTAAACACACTGGCATAACTACTGCTGCGACCCAGGGAAAGACACAACCTAACCCCACAGCAGAGATCAATGCAAGTGCAGTGACATCACCATGTGATTGTCCTGGAGAGCTACCGTCCTGTAGGTTTTCTGTCCAACCCTGTTCCTGGAGAGCTACCGTCCTGCAGGTTTTCTGTCCAACCCTGTTCCTGGAGAGCTACCGTCCTGCAGTTTTCACCAGAGCCTAATCTACACCACCTGATTGTAATAATTAGAGCCAGGTTAGTTACAACTGGGGTTGGACAGAAAACCTGCAGGACGGTAGTCTCCAGGAACAGGTGACAAACCTGAAGACGGATAGCTCTCCAGAACAGGTTGGACAGAAAACCGGCAGGCGGTAGCTCTCAGAACAGGGTTGGAAGAAAACCTGCAGGACGGTAGCTCTCCAGGAACAGGGTTGGAGCAGAAAACCTGCAGGACGGTAGCTCTCCAGGAACAGGGTTGGAGAGAAAACCTGCAGGGCGGTAGCTCTCCAGGAACAGGGTGGACAGAAAACCTGCAGGACGGTAGCTCTCCAGGAACAGGGTTGGAGAGAAAACCTGCAGGACGGTAGCTCTCCAGGAACAGGGTTGACAGAAAACCTGCAGGACGGTAGTCTCCAGGAAACAGGGTTGGAGAGAAAACCTGCAGGCGTAGCTCTCCAGGACAGGGTTGGAGAGAAAACCTGCAGGACGGTAGCTCTCCAGAACAGGGTTGGACAGAACACCTGCAGGCGCGTAGCTCTCCAGGTTGGAGAAGCCCTGTTCTAGACCAATAAGAAAGAGGGTTCCAAACCTCTTTGCCAATAACAGCTAATTTTCAGTTTTTACCACCCCACTCAACACTCCCAGAGAATACTATCACAATTCTTGCTTGAGAAATTGCACCTTACTAAAAAGCTATTTTACTTTATTTTTGACAATTTTAATTGAAAACAATCACAGTAAGTACTCAATTGTTACCCAGAAATGATTTGATTTTGAAATAAAAATGGCTGCATGCACTTTAAGGGTGTTGGCCACCACAAGCTCCAGAACATTCAATACACCTTGGCATAATGTCTGGAACCAGTACCAGTGTACCAGTGTACCAGAGTACAGCGTACCAGCGAAGGTATCATGTACAAGTGTACCAGCGTACCAGCGTACCATATACAAGTACAAGTTCTGGAACGCTACTGGAGGATCCACACCATCTCCACCAGAAATTCCATCATTTGGTGTTTTGTTGATGGTGGCGGAAAACATTGTCTCCTATTATGTTCAATTGGGTTGACATCTGTGACTGACACACACACACACACACACACACACACACACACACACACACACACACACACACACACACACACACACACACACACACCACCACACACACACACACACACACACACACACACACACACACACACACACACCACACCCTTTAAAACCCTATCCCCTTTGAGACCCTCTTTCAAAGTCACTGAGATCTCTCTTCTACATGTAGAAAATAATGACAACGGCATTTCTATACTGACCCTAAGAGATGGATGTTTTAATTGCTTAATTAACTCAAACCACCACCTGTTTGGAAGCACCTCCGTTTCAACTGTATCTTTGTATTTCCCTCATTTTACTCAAGGTCAGCATTTGGCATTACCTGTATGTAATATTGGTTAGCAAAAGTTGAATGTTGATACTATTAAGGAGGTGGTAAAATAGCATCCCAGTATAGAAGAGACTATGTAAAGACAGAGAGACTATGTAAAGTACCAGTTACATAGAGAGAGAGATGCTAAAGTACAGTACAGTAGAAGAACTATGTAAATACAGTACAGTAAGAGACTATGTAAAGTACGTACAGTAGAGAGAACTATGTAAAGTACGTAGAGAGAGACTATGTAAAGTACAGTTACAGTAGAGAAGACTATGTAAAGTACAAAGGACTATGTAAATACAGAGAGACTACTGTAAAGACAGATAAGAGAGACTTATTAAATACAGAGAACGATGTAACAGAACAGACAGATAGAGAGAGAGAACTATTAAATACAGCGTAAAAGATAAGACTATGTACATACAGAAGACTATGTAAAGTACAGACAGCTTAGAGAAGAGACTATGTAAAGTTACCTACAGTAAGAGAGACTATGTAAGAGTACATACAGTTAGAGAGACTATGTAAGTACAGTAGAGAGGACTTATGTAAGACAGAGAGGGACTATGTAAAAGTACAAAGAGACTACGCTAAAGACATAAGACTACTGTAAAGACAATAGAGACGAGACTATGTAAATACGAGAGACATGTTAAAATACAGCTACAGTAGAGAAGAGACTATGTAAGTACAGAGAGGACTATGAAAGTCAGTTACAGTAGAAGAACTATTAAAGACATACAGTAAGATAACTATGTAAAGTTTATACAGAGAACTATGTAAAGTACAGTACAGTAGCAGAGGCGAATAGTAATAGTATAGATAGCATGTTAAGAGACGAGATACATGTAGAGTACAGGACTAGATGCTATAGAAGTTAGTACATATGAGGACCTATGTAAGTACAGTACAGTAGAGAGAAGACTATGTAAAGGAGGACTAGGAAAGTAAGTATTCATAGACGTAGAGACTAAGAGGAGACTATGTAACGTAAGAGAGGACTATGTAAAGTAACAGTACAAGGTGAGAAAGCTAATGTAAAGTACAGAGGAGACTATGTAAAGTACAGCTTCAGTAGAAGTTAGACTATGTAACATACGAGAGAATACTGAGACGACAGTAGGAAGACTAGTATTGCAAGACTAGTGTAAGAAGTTAAGTCGGGAACTATGCTAAATTACAATACAGTAGGAGGAGAACTAGCTAAAGTAACAGAGAGACTATTTAAAGTACAGTACAGTAGAGAGAGACTATGTAAAAGTACAGTACAGTAGAGAGAGACTATGTTAAAGTGCAACAAGTAGAGAGAAGCTATGTAAAAAAGTTACATGAGAGAGAGACTATGTAAGTACAGAGGAGACTATGTAAAGTACAGACAGAGACTATGTAAAGTGCAAGTACAGAGAGAAGACTACTGTATACAGGAGAGGATCTATGTATAAGTACAGAGGGAGACTATGCAAGTAATTAGCAGTAGCAGATGAAGAGACGTATGTAAAAGTACAGAGAGACTATGTAAGTACAGTACAGTAGAGAGAGTCTATGTAAAGTACAGAGAGACTAGTGATAAGTACAGTACAGAGAAAGGACTAAAGCGCAATGAATTCCACCACACATTCTGAGGAAAGGCAGTGTTCTACCACACATTCTGAGGAAAATGCATTGCTTCCAACCCACACATTCTGAGAAAGGGCATATGTTCTAGCCACACCATTCGGAGAAAGGCATTGTTCGTACCACACATTCTGGAGAAAGCGATTGTTCACCACACATTCTGAGAAAGCATTGTTCTAACCACACACTTCTGAGGAAAGGCATTGTTCCACCACACATTCTGAGGAAAGCATTGTTCTACCACACATTGTCCTTTTTCTACCTCTCCTTTTTAATTCTAGTTTCCATTTTCTCTATCTGTCAGACGTGGAAGTTGGTTGTACAGTTGTCTCAAATAAAACTGTGAAGGACCTTTGTGTTAATCTGGACCCTGATCTCTCTTTTGACCAACATATTGTAACGACCCTGGGTTTATAAGAGCGGAAATCGACTCTTCTGCTCGAGCATGCTTCTGCGGCCCAGTCGATAGCGCGCCGGACCTCGGGCTGGAAGGTCGAGGGTTCGAGACCTGCTCCCTGCTGTTCCATTACAATATCAAGAATATTTCAAGGGCAGCTTTTTCCATTTTAGTAACATTGCAAAAATCTGAATCTGTTTGTCCAAAAATGATGCAGAAAAGCTAATCCATGATTTTGCCACTTCTAGATTAGACTACTGCAATACTTTAGTCTCCGGCTACCCGGATAAAGCACTAAATAAACTTCAGTTAGTGCTAAATACGGCTGCTAGAATCTTGACTAGAACCAAAACATTTGATCATATTACTCCAGTGGTAGCCTCTCTGTCTTCCTGTTAAGGCTAGAGCTGATTTCAAGGTTTTACTGCTAACCTACAAAGCATTACATGGGCTTGCTCCTACCTATTTCTCCAATTTGGTCCTGCCGTACATATCTACACGTACGCTGCGGTCATAAGACGCAGGACTTACTCTCCCTAGAATTTCTAAGCAAACAGCTGGAGCTCCATTTTTATGCAATAGTCTGCCTATCCATGTGAGAGACGCAGACTCAGTCTTCAGTCTTTACTGAAGGCTCATCTCTTCAGAAGGTCCTATGATTGAGTGTAGTCTGGCCCAGTGTTGCGAAGGCAAACGGCAAGACACTGGAGTGARGAACCGCCCCTGCTGTCTTTACCTGGCCGGCTCCCCTCTCTCCACTGGGATTCTCTGATTCTTACCCTATTACAGGGACTGAGTCACTGGTGCTCTTCCATGCCGTCCCAAGGCGTCATGTCTTGCCAGGCTTTGAGTCACTGGCGTGATCTTCCTGTCCGGTTTTGCACCCCCTAGGGCTC
>NW_019943159.1:147394-150858 GCF_002910315.2 Salvelinus sp. IW2-2015
AAGAGAGATAAGTTGGTTGTACAGTTGTCTCAAATAAAACTGTGAAGGACTTTGTGTTAATCTGGACCCTGATCTCTCTTTGACCAACATATGTAACGACCCTGGTTTATAAGAGCGGAAATCGACTCTTCTGCTCGAGCATGCTTCTGCCGGCCCAGTCGATAGCGCGCCGGACCTCGGCTGGAAGAGTCGAGGGTTCGAGACCTGCTCCCTGCTGTTCCATTACAATATCAAGAATATTTCAAGGGCAGCTTTTTCCATTTTAGTAACATTGCAAAAATCTGAATCTGTTTGTCCAAAAATGATGCAGAAAAGCTAATCCATGATTTTGCCACTTCTAGATTAGACTACTGCAATACTTTAGTCTCCGGCTTACCCGGATAAAGCACTAAATAAACTTCAGTTAGTGCTAAATACGGCTGCTAGAATCTTGACTAGAACCAAACATTTGATCATATTACTCCAGTGGTAGCCTCTCTCTGTCTTCCTGTTAAGGCTAGAGCTGATTTCAAGGTTTTACTGCTAACCTACAAAGCAATTACATGGGCTTGCTCCTACCTATTTCTCCAATTTGGTCCTGCCGTACATATCTACACGTACGCTGCGGTCATAAACGCAGGCTTACTCTCCCTAGAATTCTTAAGCAAAACAGCTGGAGCTCCATTTTTATGCAATAGTCTGCCTATCCAATGTGAGAGACGCAGACTCAGTCTTCAGTCTTTACTGAAGGCTCATCTCTTCAGAAGGTCCTATGATTGAGTGTAGTCTGGCCCAGTGTTGCGAAGGCAAACGGCAAGACACTGGAGGTGACGAACCGCCCCTGCTGTCTTTACCTGGCCGGCTCCCTCTCTCCACTGGGATTCTCTGATTCTTACCCTATTACAGGGACTGAGTCACTGGTGCTTCTTCATGCGCGTCCCAAGGCGTCATGTCTTGCCAGGCTTTGAGTCACTGGCGTGATCTTCCTGTCCGGTTTTGCACCCCCTAGGGCTCATGTGGTGGAGGAGATCTTTGGTGGGCTATACTCTCTCTCTCTCTCTCTCTCTCTCTCTCTTCTCTCTCTCTCTCTCTCTCTCTCTCTCTCTCTCTCTCTCTCTCTCTCTCAATTCAATTCAATTCAAATTCATTCAAGGGCTTTATTGCGCATGGGAAACATGTGTTAACATTTCCAAAGCAAGTGAGGTAGATAATAACAAAAAAGTGAGAATACAATAAAAAATTAACAGTAAACATCTACACATACAGAAGTTTCAAAACAAAAAGACATGACAAATGTCATATTTTATATATACAGTCATCTCTCTCTCCTCTCTCTTCTCTCTCTCTCCTCTCTCTCTCCTCTCTCTTCTCGCCTCTCCTCTCGCTTTGTCTCCTCTCTCTCCTTTCTCTCTGTACTCTCTGTCCTCTGTCCTCTCTCCCTCCTATCTGCTTCTCTCTCTCGCTCTCTCTCGTCTATCTCTCATCTCTCTCTCTCTCTCGTCTCTCTCTCTCTCTCTATCTCTCTCCTTCGTCTCTCTCTCTCTCTCTCTCCATCTGTCTCTCTCTCTCTCCTCGTCATCTCTCTCTCTCTCCCGTCTCTCTCTCTCTCTCCTCTCTCTCTCTCTCTCTCTCTCTCCTCTCTTCCTCTCTCTCCTCTCTCCTCTCCTCTCTTCTCTCTCCTCATCTCTCTCTCCTCTCTCCTCGCTCTCTCCTCTCATCTCTCTCTCTCTCGTCTTCTCTTCTTCCTCATTCTCTCTCCCTCCTCTCTCTCCCTCTCTCTCTCTCTCTCTCTCTCTCTCCCTTCTCTCTCTCTTCTCTCTCTCTCTCCTCTCTCTTCCCTTCTCTCTCCCTTCTCTCTCTCTCTCTCTTCTTCCTCTCTCTCTCTCTCTCTCTCTCTCTCTCTCTCTCTCTTCCTCCTCTCTCTCTCTCCCTCTCTCCTCTCACTCCTCTCCTTCCCCTCCTCTCTCTCTCCGCTCGCTCTCATCCTTTGCCTCTCTTCTCCCCTCACTCCCTGCCTTTCTCTCTCTCTCCTCTCTCTCTCTCTCTCCTTCTCTCTTCTCTCTCTTCTCTCCTTTCCTCTCTCCTCTCTCTCAGGACCCAAGCATCAGGACTACCATGGCCTGACGGCTAGTTGTTGTCCCGGTCCCCAGTTCACCTGGTCGTGCTGATGATCTAGCTTCTGCTGTTCTGCCTGCGGCTATGTAACCCTGACCCGTTCACCAGACGTGCTACCCTGAACATCTTGGAGAACGATCTGGCCTTGATGGCCATGTACTCTTATAATCTCTACTCGGCACAGCCAGACGAGGACTGGCCACCCCTGGTTCCTGGTTCCTCTCTAGGTTTCTTCCTAGGTTCCTGCKTATCTAGAGACTTTTTCCTAGCCACCGTGCTTCTACACCTGCATTGCTTGCTGCTTGGGGTTTTAGGCTGGGTTTCTGTACAGCACTTTGTGACATCAGCTGATGTAAATAGGGCTTTATAAATACATTTGATTTGATTTAAACGGTACTGGGTGATTTTCCTCAGAGGACAGACACCGTGTTTGTGGCAGAGACGTCCCACCTGGATGTAGCCCACCTCTCAAATCATTGGATAGAAAATGGCTATTGATATTCAGTCATCACTTTCTGGGGTTGTCGGGCGGGAATACAGCCGGAGAGGGCTGCAGGCAGGTGGCGTTACGATGGGGTGCATTGGTAACCCGTCTGTCTGTCCCATAACTAAGGCATTATCAGGAATAGAGTGTCACAGAGCCAGGCAGTGTCAAAGAGCTTGACAGTCCTTACCCTGTTACCTCATGTCACTCTGCCTCAGAGCACACACCTACAGGTCTGCTCTGACAAGGTAGATATAGACATCTCTCACTTGAACTCAACTGTACAGGTGTCTGAGAGGGAGGACAGAGCAGGCTGAGACGGGGGTTGGGACTGAGGAGAGGGTGGGTGGGGCTGAAGGGAGGGGTAGGAGGCCACGGGGTGTTAAATAGCAATCCAGAGGAGAGAGAGGGGGCATTTTGAAGAAGCCGTTTCAATTTAAACCTCAGAGATGAATCCTTTGCAGTAAGCCTGGTGGCCTTCTTATCTCTCCTCACCCTGCTAACCATTCTGATAGAGAGAGAGAGGCTGGGATGGAGAGGTGGGGGGGTCTTCCAGTAATAATGGAGGAAACGTCTTTAATGAGTGAAACGAGGACCTCCAATTTGAGCTTAGGTGAGAAACCACATGAAAGAAAKGAGAGAGCAGGGAGAAAAGGAGAAGGGTACAAATAACTGGAGTAGAGGAGGAAAGGGAAGATCGGAGAATTCCCTTTCCGTTGGTGCTTTGGCGGGCTAAAAGAAGGGGATTTATTCCATCAAAGTGAATCAGAGAGACCTGTTGCCAGTGAAGAAGGGTGCTGACTGGGGGAGGAACATGTGTGAGGGAAGAGGGTGCTGACTGGGGGAGGAACATGTGTGAGGGAAGAGGGTGCTGACTGGGGGAGGA
>NW_019943159.1:156455-160291 GCF_002910315.2 Salvelinus sp. IW2-2015
GAGAGAAAGCAGGGAGGAAAGGAGGTTAGAAGGGTACAAATAACTAGGAGTAGAGGGGAGGGAAATGTTGAAGATCGGTAGAAATTCCCTTTCCCGTCCTTGGTTTGCTATTTAGGCCCAAAGTTACGTGGGCTAAATTAAATGGGATTATTTCTCTTATCATCAAAGTGAATCAGAGAGACCTGTGCCAGGAATGAAGAGGGTACATAGACTTGGGGGAGGAACATCAAGTGGTGCAGGGAACCAAGACGTGTGCTGACTGGGGTTATGGATACAATGTGTGAGTGGAAGTAGGTAGCTGACTGTGGAGTGAAACATGAGTAGTGAAGGGACGAGAGGTGCTTGAATTGGGCTAGGAGGAACATGCCCTTGAGGGAAGAGTAGGTGGCTGACTGGGAGAGGAACATGTGTGAGAAGAGGGTTGCTACGGAGGACAGGTGGGAAGAGGTGATGGAGAACATGTGTGAGGGAAGAGGGGTGCTGGACTGGAGAGGAACTTGTGTGAGGAAGAGGTGCTGTCTGGGGAGGAGGACAAATGTGTGAGGGGAAAAAGGGAAGAAGGGTGACTGGGAGAACTATTGGAAGAGGAAGAGTCTGCTGCAGGACATGGAGGGAAGAGGGCTGCTGACGTGGGACATTGTGAGGAAGAGCTTGGGAGCAAGAACAATGTTGTTGAGGGAAGAGGGTGCGAAGGACATGTGTAGAGGGTGGGGACTGGGGAGGAACATGTCGTCAGGGAGCAGGGGCTGACTGGGAGAGCGGAACATGTATGAGGGAAAGGGGTTGATGGAGAGAAAAAGTGCTGGGGGAGAGTGACTGGGGAGGAAACTATGTGTGAGGGAAGAGGGTGCTGACTAGGGGAGGAATGAACATGTGTGCAGGGAAGAGGGTGCTGACTGAAGGGAGGAACATGTTGTGAGGGGAAGAGCTCGTGCATGACTTGGAGAGGAACATGGTAGGAAAGAGGTGCTGACTGGGAGAGGACGAAACATGTGTGAGGTGAAGAGGGTGCTACTGGGGAGGAGACATGTGTGAGGGAAGGATGGTGCTGCTGGTGGGAGGGAACATGTGTGAGGGAAGAGGGTGCTGACTGGGGGAGGAACATGTGTGAGGGAAGAGGGTGCTGACTGGGGGAGGAACATGTGTGAGGGAAGAGGGTGCTGGGCAGGGGGGTGGAGCTCAGTATACTGGAAATCAAACACAACCAATCACATAGAGTGCTGGAAAAACACAGAGGAAACACACACACACAACAATTAGGTTTGGGTACTGTATAAATAGGAGGGTTTGGTGCCGTGAGATGGTATGATTGTTTAAAAACTATAATAGCGTGTGAAGCTTGTACCTGTTTGTCTGTGAGGGCATAGATGTGCTGGTAGTCTGGGCTGAAGAGCAGGTCTCTGTGGATGGGACTCCCCTCGCTCACCACCCCGTTCTCATAAGGCATGGCAGGATGGTTGATAGAATTCACCAGGATCTGAAACACACAGGACAGGACAGAGACATTTACATTTAAGTCATTTAGCAGACGCTCTTATCCAGAGCGACTTACAAATTGGAAAGTTCATACATATTCATCCTGGTCCCCCCGTGGGGAATGAACCCACAACCCTGGCGTTGCAAGCGCCATGCTCTACCAACTGAGCCACACGGGACCACAGAGACGTCATCACACTCACAGTACACTCACAGTACACTCACAGGCAGGATAATACACAATCGCAATCAGCATTAGAGTCAGAGGACAAGACAGTCACCAGTACAGTGCAACACAGTCCATACTGTGGTACTGTACATGCTCTCAGGAAGGTTCAGACAGGTCAAAAGTGAAATACGGCAGGTCGTCTCTGTAATGGGGAGACTTTACACGGCCAAATAAAAGTGGATTGTGTGTAATGTCAGTGACAGAATGATAGAGCTCTGTGGAGCATCCCAACCACAACATAAAGGAAACCAAAGGCCTCTGTAAATCTGACGGTCTATTTCTGCTCCACAACCATCAATCATTACACAACTTTACACGATGCTGCTGCTGCTGCACTCTCCCCAAAATAAACAACTCTCTCAACAACACACACACACACACACACACACACACACACACACACACACATTCTCTCTATCACTTCGACTCTCTCTCGTTCTCATTCTCTCTCTCACATGTTTCTCATGTTGCGGTGTTATTACAAAGGAATGGTGTGAACATTGTAATGGCTGATGCATGCAGGGATGATGTTTTCCAACAGAATACGTAATAAGAATGATCTGCATCAAACCAGGTACTCAGCAAGTACTCAAAAGATCACAACAAGGGTCTAATACATATTCAGCTATTCTGCCTCCAGAAATGCCTCCCTGTACAGTAGAACTTCTTTGTATAATAATAATCAGAGTTGTGTTGCCCTTTGACTGGTTGCCAGGGGCGAGCAGCAGCTATTACTGGCTGAATGTACTGCTGTGTTTGTCCTTACAGAAGTCAGCCTGATCTCCACAGTGTGTTCTGTCCCACTGGAGTCCTGCCTACCTGGCTGTAGAGAACATAACCACACACTGCTAGACCCTGGGCAGACCCTGCTGCATTTAGCTAACGTACTGCAGCGGGCCTACGTGCCTTTATTTTAAGGGGGGGGGTTACTCACTAAAACAAATGGTCCTTGGATAATAACAACAGCTGCCCCCCCTCCCCTCTACCTTAGTGGGTATATTGATGTGAGGTTCGGGTAGCGTGACCTCCCTGTCCCCTCGTATTTCAGGCTCTAATGATGTACCCAGGCCGCGTGCCAGGTCAGCCTGATTAATAGCCCGCCTTGTCTCTACCTCTCTCCCTCTCTGCCTGGGCACTGGGGAGGACATTACCTGACTGGGCCTGACCATACCACAATACTACCACCTCTTCCAGAGAGGACTGGAAGAGGAGAGGAGGGGAGGGGATGAGTAGAGAGGAGAAGAGAGGAGAGGAATGGAGAAGAAAGGAGAGGAAAGTAGAGAAGAGGATAGGAAATGAAAGGAGATGGGAGGAGAGGATGAGTAGATGAGGGGAGGAGGGGAAAGGAGATGAGGGGAGGAGGGGAAGGAGGTGAGGGGAGGAGAGGAAAGGAAGGTGAGGGAGAGAAGGGAAAAGTAGCATGAGGGGGAGGTGGGGGAAGGCAGAAATGAGGGGAGGAGGGGGAAAGGAGATGAGGGGAGGAAGGGAAAGGAGATGGAGGGGAGGAGGGGAAGTAGATGAGGGGAGGAGAGGACTAAGAAGGTGAGGGAGGAAGGGAAAGTAGATGAGGGGAGGAGGGGGGATAGTGAATTGAGGGGAGGAGGGAAAGGAGATGAGGGGAAGGAAGGAAAGGAGATGAGGAGGAGGAAAAAGGGAAAGGAGATGAGGAGGAGGAGTGGGATAGGAGGTGAGGGGAGATGAGAGGAAGGTGATGATGCGAGGAGGGTGGGGAAAAGTAAGACTAGGGGAGGAAAGGGACGGAAAGGAGATGAGGGAGGGAAGGGGAAAGTGAGATGAGGGGAGGAAGGGAAAGGAGATGAGGGGAGGAGAGGGAGAAAGTAGATGAGGGGAAGGAGAGGAAAGAGAGAGATGAGGGGAGGAGGGGAAAAGTAGATTGAGGGGAGAGGAAAAGGAGATGAGGGGAGTTGAGAGGAGGAGTGAAAGGGAGGAAGGAAAGTAGATGAGGGGAGGGGGAAAGTAGATGAGGGGAGGAGAGGAAAGGAGATGAGGAGGAGGGGGGGAAAGTGTAATGAGAGGGAGAGGGAAAAAAGGAGAGATTTGAAGGATGTGAGGTGGGGGGAAAGTAGAATGAGGGAGGAGAGGAAAGGAGATGAGGGGAGAAGGAAAGGTG
>NW_019943159.1:160316-166225 GCF_002910315.2 Salvelinus sp. IW2-2015
GGGGGGGGTTACTCACTAACAACAAATTGGTCTTGATAAATAACTACCAGCTGCCCCCCTCCCTACACCCTAGTGGTAATTAGATGTGAGTTCGGGTAGCTGACCTCCCTGTCCCCTGTAGATTTTCAGGCTCCTAATGCAGTACCGCAGGCCCGTGCCAGGTCCAGCCTGATTAAATAGCCCGCCTTGTTCCTAACCTCTCTCCGCTCTTCTGCGCTGGCACTGGGGAGGACATTAACCTAGACTGGGCCCTTGACCATACCACCGTATACCTACCACACCTCTTCCGAGGGACTGGAGAGAGAGGGGGGAGGGTGCGTAAGTAGAAGATAGAGAGAAGAAGAGGACGAGGATGAGAAGAAAGAGGAGGAATTAGAGTAGAGAGGATGGAAATGAAAATGTGTACGAATGGGAGGTAGATGGAGTAAGTGAGGAGAGGGGAAGAGATGAGGGAAGGAGGGAACTGGAGGTGAGCGAAGCGAGAGGAAAGGAGGTAGGGGAGAGGGAAAAAGCTCAGATGAGGGAGGAGGGGGGGAAGGACGAAAGAGGAATGAGGGAGGGAAAGGAGAATGTGGGGAGGAGGGAAAGGAGATGTGAGGGGAGGAGGAGTAGATGAGGGAGGAGGAGAGGTGAGGGAGGAAGAGAAAAGTAGGGGAGGAGGGGGGGGATAGTGAGGAGGAAGGAGGAGGGGAGGAAGAAAGAGATGAGGGGAGGAAGGGAAAGAGATGAGGGGAGGAGGGAAGGAGGTGAGGGAGGGAAGATGGAAAGAGCATGATTGGAGGGGAGAAAGAGATGAGGGTAGGAAGGGAAAGGAGATGAGGGGAGGAGGGAAAGGAGATGGGGAGGATGAAAGGAGATGAGGCGGAGGGAGGGGAAAGTAGACGATGAGGGGGAGAGGAAGGAGGAGGAGAGGGGAAGTGTGGAGGAGAGGAGGAGGATGAGGGAGGAGGAAAGGAGTAGGGAGGAAGGGAAATAGATGAGGGAGGGGAAAGAGACTGAGAGGGAGGAAAGGAGATGAGGGAGGGGGGGAAATGTAATGAGGGGAGAGGGGAAAAAAGGAAGATTGGAGAGGGGGGGGAAATAGCAATTTGAGGGAGGAGAGACAAGAGAGGAGGGAGGGAGGAAGGAGTGAGGAGGAGGAAAGTAGATGGAGGGAGGGGGGAAGTAGAATTTGAGGGGGAAGGACAGGAATTGAGGGGGGGGGGAAGTAGTGGGGAGCAGGAGAGGAAAGGAGATGAGGAGGATAGAAAGGAGTGGAATGGAAGGAAGTATGATGCAGGAGGGGGGGGAAATAATATGAGGGAGGAAGCGGAAAGAAGATGAGGGAGGGGGGAAGTAAGAGGAGGAGGAAAGGAGATGAGGAGGAGGAAAGGAGATGAGAGGAGAGGAAAAAGGAGGTGAGGGAGAAGGAAGTAGATGATGGTGGGGGAGATGAGGGAGAATGAGGGGAGGAAGGGAAAGGAGATGAGGGGAGGAGGGGAAAGGAGAGGAGGGGAGGAGAGGAGAGGAAAGGAGATGAGGGGAGGAGGGGAAAGGAGATGAGGAGATGAGGGAAAGGAGATGAAGGGAGGGCGAGAGAGCACACGCCCCACCTCCAAAGGCCCTCTGACATCAGTCAGGCTACTCCTACTTTTAGGAAGTGCCCTGCCCTGTAGCTTGGAACACAGCACATTGACGTGATTTGGGTCAAATGGTTCAGGAGGACACAGAGCCAGACCAGCAGGCAACTTTATGGTCTTTAACACCAGTCTCCCCAACACCTGCTATAGTGCTGTATTCTCCAGAGGAGCTCCACAGTCAAGGGTCATCCAGTAGAATGTTCTGGAGCAGGAAGGGAGAGGGGGATGTTGAAGTGGCTAGCAGGCCTGGGATTCGTGGTCATGAGGCTTCTTCCCTCCCATCAAAATTCTCCCTACAGGACAAGTCTCATTACAGAGCCAGTGAGCCAACGCTGATAATACCAAGGACACTGCATCCTCTCTCTCTCCTTCTCTCATCTCTCTCTCTCCTCTCATCTCTCTCTCTTTTTACTCTTCTCTTCTCTCTCTCTCTTCTTTCACTCTGTCTTCCAGGGAGGCTGCCAAAATGTGATCAGAAAATTCACTTCAGGAGAGGAAGAGGGAGGGGAAGGGGAGGGACGGAGGGGGGACTGATGCTGTGTCCTATAACTTTAATGAATGGGAATCAGCAGGCAAGGTTACAGCAGAGGGAACAAGCAGGAAGCTGAAGGCACTCCTTTCCTCTCCCCTGATTCATACTGTACTCTCTCTGCACTACCCTACACTAACTCTCTCCCTGTTGCTAGGTAGAATATTCTACTTCCAGCATAAGGAATTGCCCAGAAGGAATATAGAACATCTTGCCGTCCCCCTCTAGTTTTACTTAAGAGGGACCCCTACGGTTAACAATTAGCCCAAGCTATAATTGAGTATAATGAATGTTCAATGATGGGAATAACTGGCCTCCCTCCATACATTTACTATACAACTGTAAAGCAAAGATATCTCTCAGTTCAATATCCTGTAAGAGGACTGAGCGCAGGTCTCCTAGGCACACACACACACACGCACACACACACACACACACACAGCCAGGGCCGTGCTGAGAGAGGAGAGCGCTCCACAGATTACTCAAACAATAGCCTCTTGAACACGAGCCAGGAGTTTTGCGAGAGGGAGAGTGGATAAATTCACTGTATTCAAGTCGGTCTCGTCTCATAAAGGTGTCAAGAGATATGGAGTGGGGGGGACGGTGAGCAAGACAAAAACAAATTCAATCCCCCCCCCGGGCTGGAGGCTTTAAATGTGGCAAGCGGCAGCCACACTTATTGCTGTTGTCATACAGTACATAACACTCACAGTAGATACCATGTTATTGGTGCTCAATCACAAGGCCAGGTCACAGCATTCCAACTCTCTACTGCTACAACCATCTACCTCCACCGCTCCTCTTCAACACCTGCCTGATGTTCAACCTGACGTCCTTTTCACCTGGAGGTGAAACACACACACACACACACACACACACACACACACACACACACACACACACACACACACACACCACACACCAACACAACACACACACACACCCACACACACACACGTTTGTTGTACTTATCCTAGTCGGGGACAAAAACACATAACACACACATATACACGCACATTCACCACATGTATCACACAGAAAACACATTACACAACATTATAACATCACATTCACAACATATACACATGCACACGCCCACACGCACAACACCCACACAGGAGGCCAGTGCTTTAACTGGAGCTGCCTAGTTAAATAAAGGTTAAATAATTACAAATACAACAATTACAGAGAGCGTAGAGAACACACAGACTATACAGGATTAAGTCAACACATGGAACAGTCTGCAGCTCTGAGCCCGTCAATCTACTGAAGTACAGTTGGTAATGCATGGAGGTGTTTCCTAAGGGTACAACCCTCCTCATCGTGTTTTAATTGGAGTGGGAGGAGAGAGGAGGGACGAGGAGGAGAGGGAAGAGGAGGGAGGAGAGAGGAGGAGGAGAGGACGAGAGTACGGAGCGCAGGGAGGAGCATGCGAGGGAGTGCGGCGGCCCCCGCGTGTGCGGCGAAGGACAGAGATCGGGAGCATGGTGGCGGGAGGCAGAAGGAGTGCAGCGCGGGATGGGATGGAGAGGGAGGGAGGGTTACGGGCCAGGCATACTCTCCTCTACTCCGGCTGCTCTCTCCGCTCTTCTCTATCTTCCTCCTTTTCTTCTCTCTCTTGAACTGTAGCTAGGTTGGAGACGTGGAGGGGAAGTGACAACGGGACTTAGTATAATAAGAATTTAAAACAGGGAGGTAGCATGAATGAAAGTCCTCCTCGCCCCTGCCTGTGCTGACTGCTATTGTGTGCTGTAAACTATGGTGGCTGCTTGCTGGGTCTCACACATGAGTCAGGTTGAAGTCGGTGAGTTCGACAAGGAGTGTCCACCTTGGCTTCTGCTCACAAGCGCACCAGAACACCACCCAGCCTCAAGACAAAGGTCCTGTCTAATGCAGACTCCAGATCATCTCGGCTGTGCAGACATAGGTACATATCCAAGTGTGAGGTAAAGTGAGGAGGAGGAGGGGTCGAGAAAAAAGGGGGATCGGAGAGTAGAGGGAGGGAAGGCGAGAGAGGAGGGCGTGTGTGGCCGGCAGGATCAGGGGAGTGGTGTAGGGAGGGGGGTGGAGAGAGGAGAAGAGAAGGAGGCGTGGGCGAGCCGGAGGATCAGAGATGCAGTGGTAGGGGGAGGTGAGGGGAGAGAGGTGTTGAGACTCGAGAGAAGAGACGGGAGAGGGGGGAGGTCCAAACCATGCACACCTGATTAACGCAAAGCAGGTAGTCAAGTGGGTGCCCTTCTGCGCATGATTTATCCAGTAGAAGGGCAGGCTCATTCCACGCTGGCATCTTCTATTAGATTTAGAACTCTGTGAGCGGAGCAGAGGAGAGGGGAGGGGTAATTCTGACAGCACAGAAATACAGGAAGCCAGCGTGTGGCCGCCATGCAACACACACCCGGTTCGGAAACTACTGCAGAGTTTAAGAGCAAGTGATGAACAGGTGCTTTGTCATGAGATCCATCTTGTCGCCTTCTCTCCTCCTCTCCCTCCCTCCTCCCTCACGCATCCTCCCTCCCTCGCCTGCGCCTCCCTCGCTCCCTCCCTGTCTGCCTTTCCTTTGTGTCCATGCCAGGACACTACAGCAGCAGCCAGTGACCTTCAACCATCCGCAGTTTGTTGAGAAATTATTTACTCTGGTTGGAGTGAACTAGTGAGACATTTGTATGAAATCAAACTAGGGGACACTTCCGCAGATGAGACTGGAACCAATTTCATTAATGCCCGCTCCAGCGCTGTGCTAGCGGCTGCCCTCCTGCGCTTCCTGCCTCACCATCAGCAAGTGTTGGCCTGGGGTGATGATGAGGATCCATACCGAGGCTGGGTGCAAGTGGTAATAGTGTGATATTATGTCACTTTTGCCACGCTGTTCTGACTATTTTTCATCTTTGCACGTACAGAGAAAAAAGACACGGTATCAATGTTGATCATTTAAATATACCTGCGGCAAAGCATCAACAAAGCTCGATAAATCCCGGCCGCTAACGCAGTTCACCCGAAGCCCACTCTCAATGTCCTGTCAACTATTAAGACAACTGTTAAATTCGAATGAAGGCAAACACATCAAACATTATAATATGGTTATTAAGTGATGCAAGCCCACTGTTAGACATGGTGTAGAGAATGATGAGCCCTGGTGCTACTTGTCTGTCTTCAGTCCCATGCGTGTGGACCCGTTCCTTTTCTGGAGGATGTCCAGAGTAATCACACACACCTGTGACTGCACAGTCTGCATCGTCCTGCCTCTGTGCCACGACTACGCAGCGATCAGCACACGCATAACAAGTCACGTCAGGCAGGCAGGGCAGACAGAGCAGAGCAGCAGGACCAGCAGCAGCACAGCAGGCAGGCAGGTCAGTGCAGGAGCAGGCGCAGGCAGGCAGGCAGGGCAGGCATGGCAGGCAGGCAGGCAGGCAGGCAGCAGCAGCACGCAGGAGCAGGAGCAAGGCCATGGCCAGAGGCAGGAGCAAGTAGCGAGGCAGGCAGGCAAGGCAGGCAGGCAAGGCAGGCAGGCAGGCAGTGCAGGCAGGCAGGCAGGCAGGCAGGCAGGCAGGCAGGCCAGGCAGACAGACAGACAACAGACAGACCGACAGACAAGACACGACAGACAGACAGACAGACAGACACATGGCAGGGCAGGCAGGCAGGCAGAGGCAGACAGACAGACAGACAGACAGACAGACAGACAGACAGACAGAGCAGAGGCAGAGGCACGCAGGAGAGCAACGCAAGACAGCACAGCAGCGAAGGAGCAGAAGAAGACT
>NW_019943159.1:166559-170186 GCF_002910315.2 Salvelinus sp. IW2-2015
CAGACAGACAGACAGACAGACAGACAGACAGACAGACAGACAGACAGACAGACAGACAGACAGACAGACAGACAGACAGACAGACAGACAGACAGGCAGGCAGGCAGACAGAATACTGTAGCTCTACGGGAACATGTCACAGGACAACCTCCCCTGACGCACGCCTCCGCTGGGGTCTGTCATTAACAATAAGAAAATAACAAGAGGCAGGTTCCTGTCTCTGTATGAGAGAAAGAGAAAGGTATGAATACACCCACCCCTCCCTCCCTCTCTCTGCGTTTGAAGTCCCCCCCCCTCATCAGGGCTGCATCTGTTGTAGTGGAGCGGGAAAAGTGCATGAAGCCTGGTCCTCAGGGGACTGGCTGGCATGTCTCAGCCTAAACCCTCTTTAATCTTTCAGAGCCCGATGGGTAGAGTTTCCCCGCTGCCATCTCCCCACGCTGCCACTACAACCACGGCTCCGCTCGCTGGCGCTCTTGACATAACTAGGTCTCCCCGTGCATAATACAGCAGCTATCCGCTAGACTCCTGCCTTTGATATGGGGCCCATTGAAGTGGAGATCTGCATCTGATTGAACACAATCACAGGCTAATTAATGAGATGGAGGGGGCAAGAACCACCACAACCAGTCAGTTCTCAACACTGCCCATGTCTGCCCGTCTCTGCCCGCCGGTGCCAGTCCCCGGTCCCCTGGGGGAACGCAGCAGGACCATGGCAGGCAACAGACGCTCTGGAACATGTGTGTCGTGACACAGTTTTGTGACAATGCGATTCAGAGGATGATTCATTGTTTGGGGCCTCGACAGCCTGACAGCAACGTTAGAAGAACCAGAAGTAGGTTACATGCTAGCAAAGAAGAAAAAGGTACCGAATACTGTTGCTGCTGAATGTACAATTATCAGGCCTAAACTAGCTGCTGTGGTGTTTTGTGTTGATACAACATCTGGTTGAGTTGTATCTTCATTAAGAAGGGATTTCCTGTAGTGGACAGGATATAGAGCAGGTGAAGAAAGAGAAGAGGGGTTGATGAGGAAGCAGCCCGACAGAGGAGAGAGGAGCCAGCTCTCTGATTAAAACGACCCCGGCGACAGCTGAGACCAGACACCCTTTAACCAGCGCTCCTATCCTCCAGCTCATCAGCATCTCCTGACCGCTCCCCTCTCTGAGTACCCCAACACATCTCTCCATTCGTCCCGTCGTACCACTGATATGTTTTACACCTCATAAAGTCCACGTAATTCACTCACACAATGTGGAAGTGTTCTTATTCATGTGGATCTAGAGAAAAGGCACAGAAGACACAACCACAGAACTAGCATACATACAGCAGGGCTATAACACCCCACAAGACCCTTTTATCCCAGAGGGCATTGCTGTGCCAAGGGTGACAAGGCCTGGTTATGGTAGGAACACTCTCATTGGTCTAGACGGGTGTGAAGGGGAAACCAGGCAGGCCCAGAGCTGGAGGAAATAAGCAGAGTTGGTGGGGGGGGGGGGGGGGGCGGGACTGCAAAAAAGTCACTGACGGGGTGCATCAAACATGATTTAGAGCTTGTTTATGGACAAGTAATTATTTTTGTATTTCAACATGTTTTAGAGTGTGTGTATGGAAAGGTGGGTAGTTCAGGAGTTTGAGGTTGGAGCTTGGTGGAGACGGTCGGCGGTGGGACTAATCATAGGGCCTCTGGTGTGGTGGTACCAGACTCTAGCTCTTGTTTTTACAACCCCAGTCATAAGCGTTTCATTATGACAGCTCCTAGATGAGGGCAGGGGCCTTTTCAATGTGATCTCGCTGCATTTCGCCTCCCCCTTCCTCCTGCAATATCTGATTTGGCTCTGGGTCTACACTGCCGYCCGGATCCTCAGAGCATTACAAAGAATTCCATTTATATTTTCCCCTTCCTCAACTTGCCTCTCTACTTTCTTTGACATACCCAACGGCACACCGGCAGTCAAGCGAAACACACTGTACGGTTTAAAGCAGGGGAAAGAATGCAAGGTTTGCCCTGCAGTGAGTAGGGAAACTACTTCCAAGCCATCTCCATTTGTCAAGAACAGTGCTGTGGAACCAAGGAGCCACTATAGAACAGTCTTCTTAGTGGAACAGGAGGAACAATAGACTAATGGAACTCAGAATATACAGGGGGAAATGACACAAGATGAGAGAGCCTTTGGCTATGTTTTATATATAGTACATCTGCCAATGCATACAGTACATTTATAATTAAGATATGGGTCATACAAAGATAACTAGAAGAGACACACTGTATCCGTTTCTGTATCTGTCAGACCTTTATCTACCCCCCCCCCCCACCACCATCACACACTAGCCTTGATGCCTTCGACAGAGAATATAGGTCAGCCCTGCAAAACAGAGCATATCATGGTTCTACCCAGCTCTCTGAACGTTAGTGAGGCAACACAGGGACAATATGTTCCTCTGAAATAGGATATAATCAGCCTTTGTACAGCAATCTGTCTTTGTACGTCCAATATACATCTTCTTTTTCAATAAGACGCAAACTATGAGGTACTGAAGTGTTCCTGGACAAGCAGAACATCTAGTAAACACCACCCTTAAAACCACAGTCCCCCTGAAATACCCCCATTCCCCTGCCTCATCAAGAGTACCCAACAAGGTAATGATGTCAGCTTTAATGGATAAAACTGTACTGTCATCAAGAGTACTGTGTAAACAACACTGGAGGAGCAGAAAGCCATGGCTGAGAAGCCCAGTGAGGAAAGCAGGGATGACACCCGAATAAAAGGAGAGAAAAAAACCTGGAGAGAGAGAGAGAGCTGTGTCTGTCTGACTAGGGGATGAAAACAACTAGCTAACTGCTGCAAGAGAACAACAAGCAGACCGTGGTTTGTTGTGTTCTTTACCCCATAGCAGAGGTTGTTTCTAAAAACACTCTCTACAGAGAGTGCATGTGGAGCTAACAGGAGATCACATGTAGACGGGGAGAGAGGGAGAGAAGCCTGGGGGGCAGTGGGGAGTGAAAAAACTACCAGGAGACTCTAAGTAAGAGGGAGAAAGGGTGGAGAGGACAGCAATGGGGCCCTGAGTCAACCACAGCTAGCTACTGTAGTAGGTGGCACCGTTGTGTACTGTACATGCTGATTGGATATTTCTAATCCATGAGCTTCCAGAGAAAAACATTTTGTAAATCACATAAAACTTCCCCGTCAATGACCAAGCCACATCAAACTGAACCATCAATCTGACCACAGGTCTATTGAGCAACATGACATGTGGTTGGAGTGTCCTGTACAGCATGGCTGTGGTCTGGAGTGTCCGTACGAGATGGCTGGGTTTGAGTGTCCTGTACAGCATGGCTCTGGTTGGAGTTCCTTTACAGCATGGTCTGGTCTGAGTGTCCTGTACAGCATGGCTCTGGTTTGGAGTGTCCTGTACAGCATGGCTCTGGTTTGGAGTGTCCTGTACAGCATGGCTCTGGTTTGAAGTGTTCTGTACAGCATGCTGTGTCTGGAGTGTCCTGTACAGCATGTCTGTGTGGTTTGGAGTGTCCCTGTACAGCATGGCTGTGTTTGGAGTGTCCTGTACTGCATGGCTATGGCCTGGAGTGTCCTGTACAGCATGTCTGTGGTTTGGAGTGTCCTTA
>NW_019943159.1:173309-174620 GCF_002910315.2 Salvelinus sp. IW2-2015
AAGGTCTGGAGTGGCCTAGCCAGTCTCCAGACCTGAACCCAATAGAAATCTTTGAGGGAGCTGATAAGTACCGTATTGCCCACAGCGACAGCCCGAAACCTGAAGGATCTGGAAGCAAAATCCCTGCTGCAGTGTTTGCAAAACCTGGTCAAGAACTACAGGAAACGTATGATCTCTGTAATTGCYAACAAAGGTTTCTGTACCAAATATTAATTTCTGCTTTTCTGATGTATCAAATACTTATGTCATGCAATAAAATGCAAATTAATTCATTAAAAATCATACAATGTGATTTTCTGGATTTTTTTTTTTWGATTCCGTCTCTCACAGTTGAAGTGTACCTATGATAAAAAATTACAGACCCCTACATGCTTTGTAAGTAGGAAAACCTGCAAAATCGGCAGTGTATCAAATACTTGTTCTCCCCACTGTATATATCTTTCATAATATTTCCCCTGATGTTATTAGCCGACCTCCTCTTTCTCTCTCTATTGTTGCTTCATTCCTTCCTCGCTTTGAACAGTTTAATGAAATAAGTTTTGTTGTCCTTATCTTCATCATTCTGATGACATCCTTGAATAATATAGGACTAGAATGAGATGCAGAAGACCTTCACTTCTCATCACCAAGATTAAATGGTTATGGGTGTGAATAAATAACTGCTATAACCTTCCACTTCACTCGGTCTCTCTTTATTCAAACTCCCCGTGAGTTCAACTGGCTGCTGTGTTTAACATTCAGTCTATTAGCATAAGAAATGCACAAAAAAAATGTCCAGCAAGCTATTCTAGTCTAGCTTTTCGTAGGACTCCACGAGATAGGAAGCATTTTTTAGGAGAGAGGCCAGTGGAGAGCAGATGTGTATTGAGAAAGAGACCGAGGCTATAAGTAAGAAGCTTCTGAATAACCCATCATTCATTAGCTAAATATAAGGCTAATACTGCATTGAATGTATTACCTGAAAGAGGTAGGCTAGGACATCTATATATACAGTTGAAGTCGGAAGTTTACATACACCTTAGCCAAATACATTTAAACTCAGTTTTTCACAATTCCTGACATTTAATCCTGGTAAAAATTCCCTGTCTTAGTTCAGTTAGGATCACCACTGTATTTTAAGAATGTGAAATGTCAGAATAATAGTAGAGAGAATTATTTATTTCAGCTTGTATTTCTTTCATCACATTCCAGTGCGTCAGAAGTTTACATACACTCAATTAGTATTTGGTAGCATTGCCTTTAACTTCTCTAGGATAGGGGGCAGCATTTTCACGTTTGGATGAAAAGCGTGCCCGAGTAAACTGCCTCCTA
>NW_019943160.1:0-9980 GCF_002910315.2 Salvelinus sp. IW2-2015
GTGTTACTGATATATCTTCAACAAGTATGTCTACTTATAGTGTAGTGAGACATTGAGTTACTGACTATATCTGTCATACAGGTTATGTACTGACTAATCTGGTCAACATAGTGTATGACTATATCCTCACAGTTGTACTGACTATGCCTGTAACTAGTTATTACATATCCTGTCAAATAGGTGTATCTATTATCCCTGGGTCAACAGGTAGTTACTGACTATTCTGTACTAGTTATGACTATATCCGCTTCAAGTAGTGTATGGAATATCTGTTCAACAGTAGTTATACTATATCTGTCAACAGGTAGTGTATACTATTCTTAACAGTAGTGTACTACTATAACCTGTCAAGGTATTCTACTATAGGTGTCAACAGTAGTTACTATATATCTCAGTAGTGTACTGGGATATACTGTCAACGGTATGTACTGACTATATTGTCAACAGGGTTGTACTGAACTATAACTGGTCAACAGTATTCTGGATATATTGTCAAGTATGTCTGACTATCCTGGTCAACAGTAATGTACTGGATATATCTGTAGCAGGTATGTCTGATATATCTGTAAGGTAGTGTCTGAACTAATACTCTGTACGTAGTTACTGATTAACTGTCAACAGTAGGTGTACTGAATTAATCCTGTAACAGGGTAGGTGTACTGACATACCTGTCAACAGGTATGTACTCTTATATCCTGTTTAACAGTAGTGTACTGGACTTATAACCTGTCAAAGGTAGGTTACTGATATTCTGCACGTATGTCTCATATATCTGTAACAGTATGTCTACATATCCCTGTCACAGGTAGCGTAGCTGACTATATGCTGGTAACAGTAGTTTACTATCTCCTCACAGTATGGTACTGATACATCCTGTAAAGTAGTGTACTGACTGATTTCTGTCAACAGAAAGACTGAAATCTGTCACAGGTGACGTTCTAGTGATAGTCTAGTTATTGTAGAGTATGTCTATATAGAATGTGGTCTACATGTCTATAGAATTCTAAGTAGTGTCTAGCGTGTCTATAGTGGTGTCTGTAGTAAGTTTAGCAGGGTGTCTAGTGGGAGGTAGGATGGTTAAGAGGGGTGGGTCTAGTGAGTAGGGGGGTGGTCTAAGTGGGAGAGGGGTGGTTGTGAGGTAGAGGGTGGTTTAGAGGGGGTGTTTAGCAGGGTGGTCTATGAGGTAAGGGGTTGGTCTAGTGAGGTAGAGGGGTGGTTAGTGAGTAGAGGGGTGGTCTAGTGAGGTAGAGGGGTGGGTTTTGCAGGGTGGTCTAGTGAAGGTAGAGGGGTGGTTCTAGTGGGTAGAGGGGTGGTCTAGTGAGGTAGAGGGTGGTCTGCAGGGTGGTCTAGTGAGGTGAGGGTGTCTAGTGAGGTAGATGGGTGGGTTTAGCAGGGTGGTCTAGTGAGGTAGAGGGTGGTCTAGCAGGGTGTCTAGTGAGGTAGAGGGGTGGTTCTAGTGAGGTGAGGGGTGGTTTAGCAGGGTGTCAGTGAGGTAGAGGGGTGGTCTAGTGAGGTAGGGTGGTTTAGTGAGGTAGAGGGGTGGTTTAGTGAGGTAAGAGGGGTGGTTTAGCAGGGTGGTCTTAGTGAGGTAAAGGGGTGGTCTAAGTGAGGTAGAGGGGTGGTGTTAAGAAGGGGTGGTCGTAGTGAGTAGAGGGGTTGGTTTAGCAGTGGTGGTCTAGTGAGGTAGAGGGGTGGTTAGTGAGGTAGAGGGGTGTCTTAGTGAGGTAGAGGGTGGTCAGCAGGTGGTCTAGTGAGGTAGAGGGGTGGGTCTAGTGAGGTAGAGGGGTGGTCTAGTGGAGGTAGATGGTGGTGGTTAGGAGGTAGATGGGTGTTTAGTGCGTAGAGGGTGTCTAGTGAGTAGAGGGGGTGGGTCTAGTGGGTAGAGGGGTGGTTAGTGAGGTCGGAGGGGTGGTCTAGTGAGGTAGAGGGGTGGTAAGTGAGGTAGAGGGGTGGTTTTTAGCAGGGTGGTCCTAGTGAGGTAGAGGGGTGGTCTAGTGAGGTAGAAGGGTGGTCTGCAGGGTGGTTCTAGTGAGTAGAGGGGTGTTTAGCAGGGTGTCTAGTGAGGTGAGGGTGGTTCTAGTGAGGTAGAGGGTGGTCTAGTGAGGTAGAGGGGTGGTTAGGCAGGGTGGTCCTGTGAGGTAAGGGTGGTTTAGCAGGGTGGTTAGTGAGGTAGAGGGGTGGTTTGGTGAGATATAGGAGGTGGTGTTAAGCAGGGTGGTCAGTGAGTAGAGGGGTGGTGTAGTGAGGGTAGAGGGGTGGTCTATGAGGGGTAGAGGGTGGTCTAAGTGAGGTAGACGGGGTGGTTAGAGGGGGTGGTATAGTGAGGTAGGGGGTGGTCTAGCAGGAGTGGTCTTAGTGGAGGTGATGGGGTGGTTTTATGAGGTAGAGGGGTTGGTTTTAGTGAGGTAGAGGTGTCTAGCAGGGTGGTCTAGTGGAGGTGAGGGGTGGTCTAGTGGGTAGAGGGGTGGTCTAGAGGGTGGTCTAGTGAGGTAGAGGGGTGTTCTATGCAGGGGTGGTCTAGTGGTAAGGGGTGGGTCTGTGAAGTAGAGGGGTTGGTTTAGTGAAGGTAGAGGGGTGTTTAGCAGGGGGTGGTCTAGTGAAGTAGATGGGTGGTTTGTGAGGTAGAGGGGTGGTTCTAGTGAGGTTATGAGGGGTGGTTTAGCAGGGATGGTCTATACGGGTACAAGTAAGTGTCTATGTAGAAATAGGTTGTCATTTTGACATTTGAGACACGGCCTAACTGACAAGTCCTCCTGTATCCCATGATTCCTTGCAGCACCTGGAGCCGTGGAAACTCTACGCCACCGTGGGGGTGCTGCTGATCATCGACGTCCTGTCACTCATGATCTGGCAAATAGTGGATCCTCTACACATCACTGTTGAGGTATGAGTCATGACTCAATGTCTCAATGTCTTCTCCTCTTTCTCTCTCTATCTCGATGGCTCCTCTCTTCTCTCTTCCTCTCTCTCGCTTTCGCTCTCTCTCTATCTCGATGGCTCCTCTCTTCTCTCTTCTCTCGCTTTCGCTCTCTCTCTCTATCTCGATGGCTCCTCTCTTCTCGCAATTCGCTCTCTCTCTATCTCGATGGCTCCTCTCTTCTCTCGCTTTCGCTCTCTCTCTATCTCGATGCGTCCTCTCTCTCTCCTCTTTTCCCTTTGCTGGTCTCTTCCTCTTCCTGTTTGTTTTCGGAAGATGCAACAGCATTGATTAGCTCCTGACTCTATCAAGATTAGTCGAAGAATGAATTTATTGTGAATTTATAAAAATCATATTTTAAAATAGAAAGATGAGAGAAAAGGTGGTCCATATAAAGACTATTGTAATCATACCTCGACTACAATGGGCAGGATAGAGTGTATGTGTTAACAATCAATGGTCTGGATAATCTGTACGTGGCTATAGTGAATCTATAATGAATCTATAACAATGAATCTATAAATATATATATATATATACATATAGTACATTACCAGTCAAAAGTTTGGACACACCTATTCATTACAGGGTTTTTCTTTTTTGTTTGACTATTTTCTACATTGTAAAATAATAGTGAAGACATCAAAACTATGAAAATAACACATTTGGAATCATGTAGTAACCAAAAAAGTGCTATAAAATACATGTTCTATTTTAGATTCTTCAAAGTAACCACCCTTTGAATTGATGACAGCTTTGCACACTCTTGGCATTCTCTCAACCAGCTTCTTGAGTTAGTCACCTGGAATGCATTTCAATTAACAGGTGTGCCTTGTTAAAAGTTAATTTGTCGAATTTCTTTCCTTCTTAATGCATTTGAGCCAATCAGTTGTGTTGTGACAAGGTAGGGGTGATATACAGAAGATAGCCCTATTTGGTAAAAGACCAAGTCCATATTATGGCAAGAACAGCTCAAATAAGCAAAGATTAATGACAGTCCATCATTCCTTTAAGACATAAAGGTCAGTCAATCCGGAAAATTTCAAGAACTTTTTCCAGTCTCAAAAACCATTAAGCGCTATGATGAAACTGTCCCTCATGAGGACCGCCACAGGAACGGAAGACCTAGAGTTACCTCTAATGCAGAGGATAAGTTCATTAGAGTTACCAGCCTCAGAAATTGCAGCCCAAATAAATGCTTCACAGAGTTCAAGTAACAGAAACATCTTAACATGAACTGTTCACAGGAGACTGCGTGAATCAGGCCTTCATGGTCGAATTGCTGCAAAGAAACCACTACTAAAGGACACCAATAAGAAGAAGAGAATTGCTTGGGCCAAGAAACACGAGCAATGGACATTAGACCGGTGGAAATCTGTCCTTTGGTCTGATGAGTCCAAATTTGAGATGTTTGGTTCCAACCGCCATGTCTTTGTGAGACGCAGAGTAGGTGAACAGATGATCTCCGCATGTGTGGTTCCCACCGTGAAGCATGGAGGAGGAGGTGTGGGGGTGCTTTGCTGGTGACAGTGTCTGTGGTTTTGTCACGTTCCTGACCTATTTTATGTTATTTTTGTATATGTTTAGTTGGTCAGGGCGTGAGTTGGGGTGGGCATTATATGTTTTGTGTTTCATTGTTTAGGTCACTTGTAATTAGCCTTATATGGTTCTCAATCAGAGACAGGTGTTTGACGTTTTCCTCTGATTGAGAACCATATATAGGTTGGCTGTTTCACACTGTTTGTTTGTGGGTGATTGTCTTCCGTGTCTGTGTCTGTGCACCACACGGGACTGTTTTCGGTTTGTTCGTTTTATGTAGTCTATTCCTGTTCGTGAGTTCTTTCGTGTCTTTATGTAAGTTCCATGTTCAGGTTTCGTCTACGGTTTGTTATTTGATATTTCAAGATAGTTCTGTCAGTGTTCGTCGCTTGTAAATAAATTCATTATGTCATATCACAACGCTGCGCCTTGGTCGAATCACTACTCCTCCTCTTCGTATGAAGAATTCCGTTACAGGTTATTTAGAATTCAAGGCACACTTAACCACATGGCTAACAACGATTCTGCAGCAATACGCCATCCCATCTGGTTTGCGCGTAGTGGGACTAGTATTTGTTTTTCAACAGGAAATGACCAAAACAGGGTCATGTAAGGGCTATTTGACCAAGAAGGAGAGTGATGGAGTGCTGCATCAGATGACCTGGCCTCCACAATCACTGACCTCAACCCAATTGAGATAGTTTGGGATGAGTTGGAACGCAATGCTCAGCATATGTGGAACTCCTTCAAGACTCTGGAAAAGCATTCCTCATGAAGCTAGTTGAGAGTTGCCAAGAGTGTGCAAAGCTGTCATCAAGGCAAAGGGTGGCTACTTTTAAGAATCTAAAATAGAAAATTATATTTTGATTTGTTTACACCTTTTTGGGTTACTAAATGATTCCATGTTTTTTTTATTCATAGTCCTGGATTTCTTCACTATTTTCTTCTACAATGTAAAAATACACAACACCCTTGAATGAGTCGGTGTGTTCTAAACTTTTTGACTGGTACTTGGTGTGTTGTGTTCATTATCCGACCTATGGATATGTATGTGTCCACGAAGCATGTACTGGATCTGTATAGATGACAATAGTGCAGTAGCCTTAAGATATCCCCTTTTAGTTTTTCCAAGAATCAATAAAAGTGGCTGAATAGAGGCAGGAAATAAACGGTGTGAATTGAACCTGTACTATTTACTCGTTGTCACTGTTTTATGCGTCTGATATTTAAAGTACAGTAAGTTGAGAATAATATATCTTATTCTTCTGTTTGTCTGAGTAGAAGTTTGTGCAGAGAACATTCTTCTTCTGTTTGTCCGAGTAGAAGTTTTGTGAGCAGAAAGTTCTTCTGTTTGTCTGAGTAGAAGTTTGTGAGAGAACGTTATTCCTCTGTTTGTCTGAGTAGAAGTTTGTGAGAGAACATTACTTCCTTCTGTGTTCATGAGTAAGACAGTTTGTGAGAGAACAGTATCTCTCTGTTTGTTGAGTTAGAAGTTTTGGAGAGAACATTCTTCTTCTTTTTGTTCTGAGTAGAAGGTTTGTTAGAGAACATTATTCCTCTGTTTGTCTGAGTAGAAGTTTGTGAGAGAACATTATTCCTCTGTTTGTCTGAGTAGAAGTTTGTGAGATGATATCTGTTCAGTGTTAGCAATTCTTCTCTGTTTGTTGAGTAGAAGTTTGTGAGAGAACATTCTTCCTCTGTTTGTCTGAAAGTAGAAGTTTGTGAGAGAACATTCTTTCTGTTTGTCTGAGTAGAAGTTTGTGAGGAGAACATCTTCCTCTGTTTGTCTGAGTAGAAGTTTGTGAGAGAATTATTTTCTGTTTGTCTGAGTAGAAGTTTGTGAGGAACAGTTCTTCTTCTGTTTTGTCTGAGTAGAAGTTTGTGAGAGAACATTATTCCTTCTGTTTGTCTGAGTAGAAGTTTGTGTGAGAGAACATTATCCTCTGTTTGTCTGAGTAGAAGTTTGTGAGAGAACATTCTTCTTCTGTTTGTCTGAGTAGAAGTTTGTGAGAGAACATTATCCCTGTTTGTTTGAGTAGAAGTTTGTGAGAGAACGATTATCCGTTTGTCTGAGTAGATATAGTTTGTGAGGAACATTTTCTTCTGTGGTGTCTGAGTAGAAGTTTGTGAGAAAACATATTCTCTGTTTGTTTGAGTAGAAGTTTTGTGAAGAGAACATATTCCTCTGTTTGTCTGAGTAGAAGTTTGTGAGAGAACATTTCTTCTCTGTTTGTCTGAGTAGAAGTTTGTGAGAGAACATTTTCCTCTGGTTTGTCTGAGTAGAAGTTTGTGAGAGAACATATTCTCTGTTTGTCTGAGTAGAAGTTTGTGAAGAAAGTTATTCCTCTGTTTGTCTGAGTAGAAGTTTGTGACAGAACATTTTTCTCCTTGTTTGTCTGAGTAGAAGTTTGTGAGAGAACATTCTTCCTCTGTTTGTCTGAAGTAGAAGTTTGTGAGAGAACTTCTTCTTCCTGTTTGTTCTGAGTAGAAGTTTGTGAGAGACTCTTTTGTCTAGTGAAGTGTAGACATTATTCCTCTGTTTGTCTGAGTAGAAGTTTGTGAGAGAACATGTTCCTCTCTGTTGTCTGAAGTAGAAGTTTGTGAGAGAACATCTTGTTCTGTTTGTTGAGTAGAAGTTTGTGAGAGAACATTCTTCCTTCTGTTTGTCTGAGTAGAAGTTTTGTGAGAGAACATTATTCCTCTGTTTGTCTGAGTAGAAGGTTTGTGAGAGAACATTATCCTTCTGTTTGTCTGAGTAGAAGTTTGTAGAGAAATTCTTCTTCTGTTTGTCTGAGTAGAAGTTTGTTGAGAGAACATTCTCCTCTGTTTGTCTGAGTAGAAGTTTGTGAGAGAACATTCGTTCTCTGGTTTGTCTGAGGAGATAGTTTGTGAGAGAGAATTCTTCCTCTGTTTTGTCTGAGTAAGTTTGAGAGAACATTCTTTCTTCTGTTTGTCTGAGTAGAAGGTTTGTGAGAGAAATATTCCTTCTGTTTGTTGAGTAGAAGTTTGTGAGAGAACATTCTTCCTCTGTTTGTCTGAGTAGAAGTTTGTGAGAGAACATTCTTCTTGTCTGTTTGTCTGAGTAGAAGTTGTGAGAGAACATTCTTCTTCTGTTTGTCTGAGTAGAAGTTTGTGAGAGAACATTATTCTCTGTTTGTCTGAGTAGAAGTTTGTGATGAGAACATTATTCCTCTGTTTGTCTGAGTAGAAGTTTGGTGAGAGACATTCTTCTTCTGTTTGTCTGAGTAGAAGTTTGTGAGAGAACGTTCTTCCTGTGTTTGTCTGAGTAGAAGTTTGTGAGAGAACATTCTTCCTCTGTTTGTTTGAGTAGAAGTTTGTTGATGTGAAGAAAACAATTTCTTCCTCTGTTTCTTTGTCTGAGGAGTACAGTCTTGTGAGAGAGCCCTAAAGGAGACTGGATGTTCTGTGTTCACTGCTGTCCTATGGAAACACTTGTCGCTTAGACTGATGAAGCACATTCTGGGGCTGGTAAGGAGTCACGGGGAGGGAGGGGGAGGGAGGGTAGGGGAGAGCGGGAGAGAGGAAGCGAGAGGGCAGGGAGGGGGAGGGAGGGAGGGGGAGGGGCTCGTGGTTGTGGGGGGTCCGCTGGGGGCGTGGCGGGGCCCCGCCGTGCCTGGGTTGGGGGTGGGTGGGTGGTTTGTGGTTGTCGGGCGGACGTGTCTGGGGGGGGCTCTGGTGGGGGTTGGGGTGGCGGTGGCGGAGTTGGGGTGGGGGTGGGGGGCTCTCGGGGGTGTGTGTCCGGGGGGCTCGGGGGGCGGTGGGGGTTGGCGTGTCGGCGTCGGGGAGGGCAGTGGAGGCGGGGGGGGGGGTGTCTGGGGGCGGGGGGGGGTGCTCTTGGTGTCGTCCGGGTTGGGTGGTGGCTGGGGGCGGCAGTTGGGGGGGGGCGGGGGGCGGTTGTGGGGGTTTCGGCGTCTGGGGGGCTGGTGGTTTGCTGTCGGCGGCCGGGGAGGGGTGGGGGGGGAGAGAGCGAGGGAGGAGGGAGAAGGGAGGGAGGAGAGAGAGAGAGTAGCAGGGAGGGGCGGCGGGAGAGGAGAGGGGAGGGGAGTGTGGTTGTCATGGGAGGGGGGAGGGAGGGAGGGAAGAGGGGGAGGTTTGAACCCCAGTAAAACTCAGCGCGGATAGCTTGGGTAAACAACAGAGTACGATAAATAGAGGTAGAAGAAGTAAAAGAAGGCAAATTCGTAAAAAGAATTGGTCAAATAATTCTAAGAAGGGAGTAAGCATCAGGTAGAGAAGTCAGCAAAGATAGAATAGAGAAGGTAACAGACAAGGCAAAAAGTCATCTAGGAGTGAAAAGCTGAGTTCTAGATAAACTATACGGAATGAAAGCCCGAGCATCGCGTGTGCAGCGGAACACAAGATGGGAGAAACCGGTAAAAGAAAAAAGGAAATGTACTCTGGATCTATTCGTGAATGGTTTAAGGGAGGAGATAGGTCCCACGCTGCAGTACGCGTTGCAAGTGATACAGGTTATAAGAAAAAGAAGAATGGCTCTAAGTCTGAATTCCCTGCAACTGGTTAGCGAAAACGAGGGAGACGGTATTAAGGGAAGGATGCGAGTAGGAGAAGAAGATAGGTTAACTATGTATTAATAACCAAGAACACATTGACAATTAGCGGCTTACCTCGCGATTAAAGAATATATGAAAAAGAAAAAAACAACAAAAAGAAGAAAAAAAAATAAAAAAGGCGTGGCAGCCATCTCCTATGGAAAACTTAAAATACGGTTGCCCTCGGGGGCTAACCATCGAGCCAGAGAATGAAAACGACTGTAACGCATACGAGCACATCGCGATAAAAAATGAAGAAAGGAGACCCTGACTATAAGTAACGCGTTATGCACTTGTAAGAGGCGGATTCACATAAGTCAAACAGAATGCGGCAAAAAAGGATCATCAATGTTTGACTGTATTTTGTATACTTCTGCCTTCTCTGTTTCTTTCCTTGTTCCTCGCCAACACACAGACTGGCCTATTGGCCTGCTCTGACTAACCGGCTTCAGGCCAACATACGACCTGAGCCTTGCTCGTCGCCCCTGTTACCTCTCAGCTGCGTTTCACTCTGCACTTCTATCGCCTGGTTCCGGGCACCTAAAGCGTCCTCAGGCTCTCCGACCCGGTGCACCCAGTGGCCGACGCGGCGCAGCGTCTCTCTGGTTCCTGCCTCAACTGGTCCCGGCGGCTCCTTGCCACGTTCCGCGCTGCGGGCCCCCATATCCGCGCCGTTTCGCCTGGGGCGCCCACCCGTCCGCGCGTCGGTAGGACGGCTTACTTCCATCTCTTGTGCGCCCCTTGTTCCTGGCCGTTTTTACGTACCCGATCGCCGGGGGCACGGGATCCCACTCGTGTTTTATTTAAACGTCGTATCCGGGGGCTGTCACCCCGTCGGCTTTGTCGATACCTTACCGTCGGACGTCCGAGGAATCTGCGGCGCCGCTTGCTTGGTGCGTGTATAATCGTTCGGGCACGCCCTGGCCCAGGCTTACACTTCGCGCTGCATCATC
>NW_019943160.1:10005-18651 GCF_002910315.2 Salvelinus sp. IW2-2015
TTCTATCACTATTTTCTTCTACAATGTAAAAAAATACACAAACCCTTGAATGAGTCGGTGTGTTCTAAACTTTTTGACTGGTACTGTGTGTGTTTTGTTTGTCATTATCCGACCTATGGATATAGTATGTGTCCACGAAAGCATGTACTGGGATACTGTATAGATGACAATAGTGCAGTAGCCTTAAGATATCCCTCTCTTAGTTTTTCCAAGAATCAATAAAACCGTGGCTGAATAGAGGCAGGAAATAAACCGGTGTGAATTGAACTGTTTACTATTACGGTTTGTCACTGTTTTATGCGTCTGATATTTAAAGTACCAGTAAGTTTGAGATAAATACTCTCTTATTCTTACTGTTGTCTGAGTAGAAGTTTGGTGAGAGAACATTCTCTCCCTTTCCTCGAAGTTTGTCCGATCAGTAGAACCCTTGTCTTGACCTGAATTGCCTTCTAGACGTTTGTCTGAGTAGAGTCTGCTGAGGCGATGAGAACGTTATCCTCGTTTGTCTGAGTAGAAGTTTGTGAGAGAACATGTTTCTTCTGTTTGTCTGAGTAGAAGTTTGTGAGAGAACATTATTCCTCTGTTTGTTTGAGGTAAGAAGTTTGTGAGAGAACATTCTCTCTGTTTGTCTGAGTTAGAAGTTTGTTAGGGAGAACATTTTCCTCGGTTTGTTCTGAGTAGAAGTTTGTAGAGAACATTATTCCTCTGTTTTGTCTGAGTAGAAGTTTGTGAGAGAACATTATTCCTCTGTTTGTCTGAGTAGAAGTTTGTGATGAGAACATTCTCCTCTGTTTGTTCTGAGTAGAAGTTTGTGAGAGAACATTCTTCCTCTGTTTGTCTGAAGTAGAAGTTTGTGAGAGAAACATTCTTCTTCTGTTTGTCTGAGTAGAAGTTTGTGAGAGAACATTCTTCCTCTGTTTGTCTGAGTAGAAGTTGTGAGAGAACATTATTCCTCTTGTTGTCTGAGTAGAAGTTTGTGAGAAAGAACCAGTTCTTGAACTTTCTGTTTTGTCTGAGTAGAAGTTTGTGAGAGAACATTATTCCTCTGTTGTCTGAGTAGAAGTTTGTTGAGAGAACATATCCTCTGTTTGGTCTGAGTAGAAGTTTGTGAGAGAAATTCTTCTTCTGTTTGTCTGAGTAGAAGTTTGTGAGAGAAACATTATTCCTCTGTTGTGTTGAGTAGAAGTTTGTGAGAGAACATTATTCCTCTGTTTGTCTGAGTAGAAAGTTGTGAGGAACATTCTTCTTCTGTTGTCTGAGTAGAAGTTTGTGAGAGAAACATTATTCCCTCTTTGTTTGAGTAGAAGTTGTGAGAGAACATTATTCCTCTGTTGTCTGAGTAGAAGTTTGTGAGAGACATTTCTCTCTGTTTGTCTGAAGTAGAAGTTTGTAGAGAACATTATTCCTCTGTTTGTCTGAGTAGAAGTTTGTGAGAGAACATTATTCCTCTGTTTGTCCTGAGTTAGAAGTTTGTCTGACAGAACATTTATCCTCTTGTTTGTCTGAGTAGAAGTTGTGAGAGAACATTCTTCCTCTGTTGTCTGAAGTAGAAGGTTTGTGAGAGAACATTCTTCTTCCTGTTTGTCTGAGTAGAAGTTTGTGAGAGAACATTCTTCTTCGTTTGTCTGCAGTGAATTTGTGATGAGAACATTTCTTGTGTTGTCTGAGTTAGAAGTTTGTGAGAGAACATTATTCATGTTTGTCTGAGTAGAAGTTTGTGAGAGAACATTCTTTCCTCTGTTTGTCTGAAGAGAAGTTTGTAGAGAACATTCTTCTTCTGTTTGTCTGAGTAGAAGTTTGTGAGAGAACATTCGTTCTTCTGTTTGTCTGAGTAGAAGTTTTGTGAGAGAACATTATTCCTCTGTTTGTTCTGAGTAGAAGTTTTGAGAGAACATTATTCCTCTGTTTGTCTGAGTAGAAGTGTTGTGAGAGAAACATTCTTTCGTTTCTGTTGCTGAGTAGAAGTTTGTGAGAGAAACATTCTTCCTCTGTTTGTCTGAGTAGAAGTTTTGAGAGAAGATTCTTCCTGCTGTTTTGTCTGAGTAGAGTTTGATGAGAGAACATTTTCTTCTGTTTGTCTGAGTAGAAGTTT
The DNA here is from genome assembly GCF_002910315.2 of Salvelinus sp. IW2-2015. Taxonomy (NCBI): domain Eukaryota; kingdom Metazoa; phylum Chordata; class Actinopteri; order Salmoniformes; family Salmonidae; genus Salvelinus; species Salvelinus sp. IW2-2015. Next base: position 12,098 of record NW_019943160.1, read on the forward strand.
GTGAGAGAAAATTCTTCTTCTGTTTGCTGAGTAGAAGTTTGTGAGAGAACATTATTCCTCTGTTTGTCTGCAGTAGAAGTTTGTGAGAGAACATCTTCTCTTCTGTAGTTGTGACGCTTCTGTTTGTCTGAGTAGAAGTTTGTGAGAGAACATTCTTCTTCTGTTTGTCTGAGTAGAAGTTTGTGAGAGAACATTATTCTCTGTTTGTCTAGAGTAGAAGTTTGTGATGAGAACATTATTCCTCTGTTTGTCTGAGTAGAAGTTTGTGAGAGACATTCTTCTTCTGTTTGTCTGAGTAGAAGTTTGTGAGAGAACGTTCTTCCTCTGTTTGTCTGAGTAGAAGTTTGTGAGAGAACATTCTTCCTCTGTTTTTTGAGTAGAATTTGTGAGAGAACATTCTTCCTCTGTTTGTCTGAGTAGAAGTTTGTGAGAGAGCCCCTAAGGAGACCTGGATGTTCTGGTTCACCGCCTGCAACACTGCAGCTCAGACCAGATGAACACTTTGGCTTGGTAAGGAGACGCGGAGGGAGGGAGGGAAGGAGGGAAGAGAGGGAGAGAGGGAGAGAGGGAGGGAGGCAGAGGAGGGAGGGAGGGAGAGAGAGAGGAGAGAGAGGGAGAGAGGAGGGGAGAGAGAGAGAGAGAGGGAGGGAGGGAGGGAGAGAGGGGGAGGAGGAGGGAGAGGGAGGGAGGGAGGAGAAGGGGAGGGACTACTTCCTGTACATTAAACCCATCTTTCTGTTCAATCTTCTATATCTTGGACATTAGACCTGTGGGCTGGAGCTACTGCTAGTGCAATGAATACTAAAACCCAATGAATAAATGTTCTTTCTCCTTTCTTTCTTTCTTTTCTTCTTTCTTCTTTCTTTCTTTCTTTCTTTCTTTCTTTCTTTCTTTCTTTCTTTCTTTCTTTCTCTTCCCTCCCTCCCCCCTCCTCCCTCCCTCTCTCCCCCTCTCCCTCCCTCCCTCCCTCCCTCCCTCCCTAGGGGTGGTTGTATGCTATAAGGGCTTGCTGCTGCTCCTGGGGATTTTTCTGGCTTATGAGACCAAGTCTATATCAACAGAGAAGATAAACGACCACCGTGCTGTCGGCATGGCCATTTACAATGTCTCCGTAAGTCTTTCTGTGTCTGTGTGTGTCTTTGGCCAGTGTCAGTCTAGACTAAGTGTTTCTCTGTTTGTCTTTTTGTAAATTTATTTTGCCCCCCCACACCAAACGCGATCACGACACGCAGGTTAAAATATCAAAACAAACTCTGAACCAATGACATTCATTTGAGGACAGGTCGAAAAGCATTAAACATGTATGTCAATTTAGCTAGTTAGCTTGCATTTGCTAGCTAATTTGTCCTATTTAGCTAGCTTGCTGTTGCTAGTTAATTTGTCCTGGGATCTAAACATTGAGTTGTTATTTTACCTGAAATGCACAAGGTCCTCTACTCCGACAATTAATCCACACATAAAACGGCCAACCGAATCGTTTCTAGTCATCTCTCCTCCTTCCAGGCTTTTTCATKGTTTAAATTATATGGTGATCGCATCTAAACTTTCATTGTATTACCACGACTACCGGCAAAACAGTTAGTCTTTCTATCACCCACGTGGGTATAACCAATGAGGAGATGGCACGTGGGTACCTGCTTCTATAAACCAATGAGGAGATGGCACGTGGGTACCTGCTTTTATAAACCAATGAGGAGATGGGAGAGGCAGGACTTGCAGCGCGAWCTGCGTCAGAAATAGGAACGACATCTATTTTAGCCCTTGGTGTCGCAGACGCTCGTTGGCGCGCGCAAGCAGTGTGGGTGCAATAATTGAATAACATGGATTTCTAAAGCTGATCTGTATGTCAGTCTAATTCGCCCCTCTCTCTCTTTCCCTCTCTCTCTTGTATATCTCTCTCTCTCTCTTTCTCTCTCTCTTGCTATTGCCTTCTCTCTGTCTCTCTTTCCCTCTCTTTCCCCCTCTCTCCAGGCTGTGTTAGTTCGTCCTCATTCTCCACTCGCTTGGATCTCTCTCTCTCTCTCTCTCTCGCGTTCTCTCTCTCTCTTTCTCTCTGTTTTTCTCTCTCTTCTCTATCTCTCTCTCTCTCTGTGCTCTCTTCTGTCTCTTCTCTCTCTCTTCTCTCTCTCTCTCGCTCTTTCTTCTCCCTCTCTGTCTCTCTTTCTCCACTGACTCTCTCTCTCTCCCTCCACCTTTTGGTTTAATGCTGTTGACAATGCCTGTCTCTCTGTCCTCGGTGGTCCCCTGTGGCTCTGCTCACCTCCAGCTCTCCCACTCACACCTAATGAGGAGCTGGAGCTGGCCACTGGGGCTTTCAGCATGGGAGGCTTCCAAATGACCTGTATGCATGGGGACAGTATCTGCCATCTGAAAGTGGCCCAAGAAAACTGTGTGTGTGTGTGGATGAATGTGTGTGTGTTGTGTGTGTCGTGTGTGTGTGTGTTGTGTGTGTGTGTTGTGTTGTGGTGTTGGTGTGTGTGGTGTGTGTGTTGTTGGTGTGTGTGTGTGGTGTTGTGATGTGATGTGATGTACCCAGAATCTTTATCAGAAAAAACAGAGTAGAGGCAGCAAGAGGATGGGCGATAGAAGTAGTAAACTAGGTCCTCTTCCCTTCCTCATCAGGGGAATCAAGTCACACGTCAGGTCTTCTGTGTTTGGTGTCTGTCTAAACCCTTATCCCTCTACTGCAACACTTTGGATGAAACACACACAGAGAGAGAGGGATAAAGGAGAGAGGCTGGGAGGGAAAGAGTTGGATGTCCTCGGAGGATTTGATCATCTGGCCCGTACTGTGTGCAATCCCTCTCGACAGACATTCTCCTCCTCCAGTGATCTTCATATTTATCTCTCTATTACTACAACCGGTAGCCGTTTCTGTCCTGTTGTGTGGCTGATCAAAATGAAACAAAAATTTAAATGCCAAAAAAAAATACAAAAGAAATACTTCTAACATGGATATTCTCTGCGTTCCAAAATCAAATTGAGAAATGCCCATGGTGCCAATTTGGATGATTTAAGTGTTTCACTGTTTGGTATTGAGTCTGAAATAGAATAACACTGTCCCTCCTGCCAGTTCAGCACTGCACTGCGGCGGTGACACAGCATTTTAATCAAGATGTTGTCCCACCTATCGGCGGATTTCCTGTTTTTCCAATTTCCATCGTTGTATTTAATTCATCTCTCCTGAGGATTACCCATATCGCATTGAACCCAATTTAAGCTAAAAACTGACTTGAGAATGTTGCAAATTGCGCTCGGAGAAGACATGGAAGAGAAACCCTGTCCTGTTCTCCTCTCTTTCCTCTCTCTCTCTCTCTCTCTCCTTTCCCTCTCTCTCTGTCTCTCTCTCTCTCACGCTCTTTTCTCTCTCTCCTCCTCTCTCTCTCGTCGTCTCTCTTCTCTCTCTCTCTCTCTCTCTCGCTCTCTCTCTCTCCTTTCGTCTCTATCTTCTGTCTCTGTCTCTTCTCTCTCTCTTCCTCTCTCTCTCTCCGCTCTTCTTCGCTCTCTCTCTCCCTCTCCTCTCTTCCTCTTCTCTCGCTCTCCTCTCGCTCTCTCTCTGTCTCTGGTCCTGTCTCGTCTCTCTCTGTCGCTCTCTCTAGTTTTGCTCTCTCTCTTCTCTCTCTCTCTCTCGCTCTTCCTTCTCGATTGCGTCTTTCCTCTCTCCTCTTTCCTTCTCTCTCTTTCCTCTCAAGGTTAACAGAATCAACTAGTGTTTTCACGGTGTTGTCTTACTGTCCCGTCTGTCTACATCTGCTCCTGTTCCTGTATCACCCTAGGAGTACAGATTGTTTTCCTTGGTTCTATCTAGGGAAATGTCTCAATTACAATTGCGAGGTATGGCTCTTCCCCTCATTTTGTCATGTGCCATCTGCTCTTTGACAGTCCTACGGCCTTCTCATCAAGCATGTCACTGTCTGACATAGTCAGCTTTCCTTAAGTTGGCCCTGGTCAGGATCTCCTTGATCTCTTGTCATAGCATTCATTGCTCTCTCCTCTCTTCTCTCTCCTCCCTTCCTCTCTCTCTGTTTCGCTCTCCTCTCCTGCTTCCCCTCTCTCCTCGTCTCGCTTCTTCGCGTTCTCTCACTCTCTCCTTTCTCTCCTCTCTCTCTCTCCTCCTCTCCTCTCCTTCTCTCTCTCTCTCTCTCCCTCTCTCTGCTCTCTCTCTTCCTCGCTCTTCTCTCCTCTCTCTCCTCTCTCTCTCTCTTCTCTCTCTCTCTCTCTCTCTCTCTCTCTCTCTCTCTCTCTCTGGCCTTGTGATGAATGGTTCCAGTTATCCTTCTATGTAAAACTAATGAGACTGATTCCACCACCCATCTGCTGAAGTGGCCAGGCACTCACATCTATTTATCGTAGACACACAAGAATGGGAGCAAGGAGAGGTGCCCACCTGCTCATTTCTGGAACTAAATGAAGGCGATAAAATTAATTAAAGATGAATCAAAGGGGAGCAGTTAACATTCAGGGCTAATCATCTCTCCCCCCCCCCCCCCCTAAAAAAAATAACAAGCGGAGGGAAAAATAGGAAATGATTTGTTCTCCCCGAAGACACAAGGAGAATCAAGGTGAAATTAGTTGGAGAACAATTCTGGAAGAATCTAAATGTGCTTCCCAAATGGCACCCTATTTCCAGATGATTGTGCACTACTTTTTACCAGCCTCTATATGAATAGGGTGCACTACTTTTTTACCCAGGCCTCTATATGGAATACGGGTGCACTACTTTTGTACCAGGCCTCTATATGGAATAGGTGCACTACTTATTTTACCAGGCCTCTATATGGAATAGGTGCACTATTTTTTAACCCAGGCCTCTATAATGGAATGGGTGCGACTACTTTTTTTACCAGGCCTCTATATGGAATAGGGTGCAGCTCTTTTTACCAGGCCTCTATATGGAATAGGGTGCACTACTTTTTTACCAGGCCTCTATATGGAATTGGGTGCACTTACTTTTTACCAGGACCTCTATATGGATAGGGTGCACATTTTTTACCAGGCCTCTATATGGAATAGGGTGCACTACTTTTTTTACCAGGCCTCTATATGGAATAGGGTGACCACTTTTTTACCAGGCCTCTATATGGAATAGGGTGACTACTTTTTTCCAGGCCTCTATATGGAATAGGGTGCACTACTTTTTTACCAGGCCTCTATATGGAATAGGGTGCACTACTTTTTTACCAGGCCTCTATATGGAATAGGGTGCACTGTGGATTGTATTTGTACCCTGATATTGTCGTCTTTTCCTTCTGCGACCTGTCCGCTGTGATTAATGACTCGACAGAGAAAGATATCGCCTCCGTTTGACGGCAGAGTTTTTCCATTTGCCAGTCTGGATGAGATTTTGCAGGTTTTGGAGGAGAGATGACTGTTGGTCAATACGTATTGATTACTATCCCCCTCTCTGTCCCGTCTCTCTTCCCTCATTTTTCACACTCCCATTTTTCATTCCTCTCTCTTTCACTCTCTCTCTCGTTCCCCGTCGCTCTCTCGCTCTACCTCGCTCTCTCCCTTTCTAACTCGCTCTCTCTCACTCCATCTCTCTCTCTCTCCCTCTCACTCCATCTATCTCTCTCCTCCTACCCCCTCCTCTGTCTCACTCTGTGTCTCTCCCCCTCCTCCCTACAGGTGTTGTGTATGATCACGGCTCCCGTCACCATGATCTTGTCGTCGCAGCAGGACGCCTCGTTTGCCTTCGCCTCCCTTGCCATCGTCTTCTCTGTCTACATCACCCTGGTGGTGCTCTTTGTCCCCAAGGTAGAATAACAGTCTGTCTCTGTGGTACAGTAGAAGCTTCAGTCAGTAACTGCAGTATGTCTGTTACAGTACCTGTGTTAACATATTGCGTACCGGTGAGCACCAGCTCAATACAAGCACTGTGTATGCATTTCTATGGTACTCTGTAGATGGTTCAGGACTGATTGTTTATCTCTATGGTGGTACTGTAGATGTTTCAGGACAGATTGTTTATCTCTATGGTGGTACTGTAGATGTTTCAGGACAGATTGTTTATCTCTATGGTGGTACTGTAGATGTTTCAGTACAGATTGTTTATCTCTATGGTGGTACTGTAGATGTTTCAGGACAGATTGTTTATCTCTATGGTGGTACTCTGTAGATGTTTCAGGACAGATTGTTTATCTCTATGGTGGTACTGTAGATGTTTCAGTACAGATTGTTTATCTCTATGGTGGTACTGTAGATGCGCGACGTCTGATCACCACGAGGGAGTGGCCAGTCGGACACCCAGGAGACCGTGAAGACACAGGGCTCATCCACAACAACAACGATGAGGAGAAGTCCAGACAGCTGGAGAGAGAGAACAAGGAACTTCAGAAGATCATTCAGGAGGTACAGGATTAGTTATGTTATACAGTAGGTATAGGATCAGTATGTTGTATCAGTAGGTATAGGATCAGTTATGTTATCAGTAGGTCTATGGATCAGTTATGTTATACAGTAGGTCATACAGTAGGTAGGCAGGATGCAGTTATGTTATACAGTAGGTATAGGATCAGTTATGTATACAGTAGGTATCCAGTAGGTATAGGATA
>NW_019943160.1:19063-26747 GCF_002910315.2 Salvelinus sp. IW2-2015
TCAGTACGGACGCATACTAGGATCACAGTTATGTTATACAAGATAGGTTATAGGATCAGTTATGTTATACCAGTCAGGTATTAGGATCAGTATAGTACTATACATCTATGTATACCCAGTACCGTATGCAGTATTAGAACATTATGTTAATTACAGTTACAGTTGTATAATCCAGTAGGTATAGATCGATTTACAGTAGTTATTACAGAGGTTAGGATCATAGTTTATACAGTAGGTGTACTAATATAGGCATCAGTATATGTATCGTAGTCTGTGGACAGTAATGTTACAGTCTATAGGCATCATAGTTATTCGTCCATTAGTCCCGTAGTTTCCGTAGTATAGGATCAGTCTTATTCAGTTATACAATTACTGTTGTACTAGGTAGGATAGTATCCAGTGATTGTTACTTACAGATCGGTATAGGATCAGTTATGCTTTACAGTAGCTATTGGATCCAGTTATGTTTATACAGTAGGCTAATAGGACATCAGTTATGTTATACAGTAGGTTATAGGATCAGTTATGTTTATACAGTAGGTGTAGGATCAGTTATGTATACAGTAGTACACAGATCAGTTATGTTATACAGTAGGTAGCTACAGTAGGTGTAGGATCAGTCATATGTTATACAGTAGGTGTAGGATCAGATATGTTATACAGTAGGTATAGGATACAGTTATTGTATACCAGTAGGTATAGGATCAGTTATGTTATACCAGTAGGTATAGGATCAGTTATGTTTATACAGTAGGGATACAGTAGGAATAGGATCAGTTATGTTATACAGTAGGTATAGGATCAGTTATGTTATACAGTAGGTATTGGATCAGTTATGTTATACAGTAGGTATAGGATCAGTTATGTTATACAGTAAGCTATAGGATCAGTTATGTTATAAAATAGGTATACAGTAGGTTATAGGATCAGTTATGTTATACAGTATGTATAGGGGATCAGGTTTATGTTATACAGTAGTATAGGATCAGTTATGTTATACAAGTAGGTATACAGTAGGTATAGGATCTAGTTATGTTATACAGTAGGTGTACAGTAGGAATAGGATCAGTTATGTTATACAGTAGGTAAGGATGTTATGTTATAGTCAGTAGTATAGGACTATCAGTTATGTTCATACAGCTTAGCGTATAGCAGTAGGTATAGGATCAGTTTATGTTTATACAGTAGGTGTACAGTAGTGTAGTCAGTTATGTTAATACAGTAGGTACAGGATCAGTTATGTTATACAGTAGGTATAGGATCAGTTATGTTATACAGTAGGGATATAGGATCAGTTATGTTATACAGTAGGTACAGGATCAGTTATGTTATACAGTAGGTATACAGGATCAGTTATGTTATTACAGTAGGCTATAGGGTCAGTTATGTTATACAGTAGGTATAACAGGATCAGTTATGTTATACAGTAGGTATAGGATCAGTTATGTTTATACAGAGGTACTAGGATCAGTTATGTTATACAGCTAGGTATTAGGACAGTTATGTTATACAGTAGGTATACAGCGTACAGGACAGTTATGTTATACAGTCATAGTAGTATGTATAGAGGGTACAGGATCAGTTATGTTATAGCAGTAGGTTAGGATCAGTTATGTTATCAGTAGGTATAGGATCAGTTATGTTATACAGTAAAGGTATACAGGTAGTTAGGTATAGGATCAGTTATGTTATACCAGTGAGTATACAGGCATCAGTTATGTTATACAGTAGGTATAGGATCAGTTATGTTATACAGGACGGTATAGGGACCAGTTATGTATACTACAGTAGGTATAGGATCAGTTATGTTTATACAGTAGGTATAGGACAGTTATGTTACTACAGTAGGCTATAGGATGCCAGTTATTGATACAGTATATAGGATCAGTTATGTTATACAGTAGGTATACAGTAGGTATAGGATCATTATGTTTATACAACGTAGGTACTAAGGATCAGTTATGTTTACATAGTATAGGATCAGTATTGTTATACAGAGGTACCAGGATCAGTATATGTTATACAGTAGTATCAGGATCAGTTATTTATACAGTAGGTACAGGATCAGTTCCATGTTTTACAGTAGGTATAGGATCAGTTATGTTATACAGTAGGTAAAGGGTCTTTCTTTGCGATGTATCCGTTCTTTCTGTAGGTCTATGTTATACTGTAGTTTTGGCCAGGAGTTTTTCCTGGCCACATGATGTACCAGGGATCTCAGGGGAAAGTCCAGGGCCTAGTTTTAGGTGATGAGTAGAGACCAGAGCTTTGCCTAGTCAGATCACATGGTCAGAAAAACTCCTTGCCCTAGTTAAAGGATAGAAGGTTATAATTATTGAGTCGACTCATGTACTGGAGGCAGCTTTGCATGGTGGTCACTAGCTGGCATACCCACAAAGTCATAAAATCCTATTTTAACCCTAACCTTAACCACATTGCTAAACCTAATGCTCTACCGTAACCTTAAATTAAGATCAAAAAGCTCATTTTTGTTCTAATTCGTTTTTATGATACAGACAATTTTGACTTTGCAGCTGGCCCCTTGAGTTCTGCCTCCAGGACAACACTCATGACAATAAACATCAACCTGATAATAGATAGGTCATCATTCACTTTGAATATTACACTCTCTCTCTCTCTCTCTTTCTCTCTCCTCCCTCTCTTTCTTTCTTTCTTTCTTTCTTTCTTTCTTTCTTTCTCTCTTCTCTCTCTCGCTATCTTCTCTCTCTCTCTCTCTTTCTCTCTCTCCCCCTCTCTCACTCTCTTCTCGCTCGCTCTCTCGCTCTCTTTCTTTCTCTCTTTCTCTCTCTTTCTCTCATTCACAGAAAGAAGAGAGGGTGTCAGAGCTGCGAAACCAGCTGGTGGAGCGACAAGCTCTCCGCTCCCGAAGACGACCCTCCACAGCCAACCAGAACCACAGCACGCCCCTTCTCCCCYTCCCCTCGAATGACCCCAAATCCCTCATTCCCCCACCGGGGTACCCCAACCCCACCCCAGACAACCACTCCCTCCCTCCATCGTTCTCCAACTCCTCCAACCTCTATCAGCCCGACGGGAAGATCAGTAGAAACAACTGCCACACCAGCCGGTTACAGGCTGCTCTCGTAACAAGATGAAGACGATTAGGCAGGAGAGGAAGAGTGTTTGAAAGGGGTATAAGTTAGTGAATGAAAGAATGGGATGGGACAGGACCAGTAAGGTCGATGAGGGGGTAAGAGACGAGGTAGAGGAAGGAAGAGAGGTAGTAACTAGGTAAGGTAGTGATCAGAGGGTTAGTGATAGGTAGAGGGCGGCAACAGGAGTCAAACGGTGATCCAATTTATGGAAGTGAGAAAGTATCAGAGAGGCCGTACCTGAAGACAACTTAAAGAGAGGGGGATAGCTTCTGAAGAGACCAAATTGAAATTGAGCAAAGGATTAAGAAGAAGGGAAAACAGAAAGCACATAGAATTATTGTTTTTTTAACTCTCTCCTCTCGTCGACTCTACTCTCTCTCTCTCGAACTATCCACTCTCAACCTTCTCGCTCCGTTCTCATCTCTCTTGTCTCTCTCGGCACTTCTCAACTCTCAGGTCACCTCTCGACGATCTCAGCGGAGGGTCGCTGAGGTGGCAGGAGTGTCAGCGGAACGAATAGACGGCATGGCGGGAGAAGGTCACGATATATGCGAGAGATCGAGGTGAGATGCGACGCGGATGTGGCTGCTTATCGGGTGCTAGCTGCTCGGATTGAGAGGACGAGGTCTCGAATTGCGGAAGATAGGATATAGCGGTGGAGTGAGGACGCTGCGTGTAGCACGCTGCGTATGCGGCTGGGCTTCTCAGGCGCCTGAGCAACGTTCTGCGTGTTAAGAGGGCTTTACGTGAGACGAGGATGAGGCGTGCGCCACTGCGCTAGGAGTGCAGGTTCACGAGGCTGCTGACGTGCGACCACTGCGACGCGTCGATAGGAATTCGCGGTATGTGAGCGCGCTGGACGTGAGTCCATCATCGGGGCAATGCGTGCCAGCTACTTCAGGATACGTGTGGTCAGTACGTACTGCCCGGTACGAGGATGTGAGTGCGCGGGTGCTTAGTGAGGAGAGAATGCTCAGTGATGGCAACTTGTATACGCTGTCGCACGAGCGATCGGTCTCAGTAGTCTCGTTATGCACGGTGGGATGCAGTCGTTCCATACTGACCGTCGCATCAGTGTCCGACGTAGCAGCGTGAGATAGCAAGGCACTGATCTGAGTTCTGGAGGCGTTCATCGGGATGCGTCGGTGACTTCGGCGGGGTCTCGTGCTCGGGAGTCAGCAGTGGTGGTAAGGAGTCGGGATCGCTACGTAGGGAGCGCGCGCTTGCTGTGACTTGTCGGAGTTAGTGGCGGCGAGAGTGCGACGGGTGCTAGCGGTCGTGTGCTCAGCAGTCGGCTCGAGCCTCTTCGTGAAGTGATTCGGAGATGGCAGGTAGCCTTGTTCAGCGGTGGTACTGGTCAGTGAATAGTTCCGCTAGCCTATCGCTAGGGTAGATAGTGTAGGCATGGCATGAGCTGAGCTTGAGGAGTTGAGACGGTTCGTGGATGGCTCGCTGTTGGAGATGCTAATCTTTCTAGGAAAGGCTCGTGCGCTGGATCGTTTTCTGCTATAGTTGTATGGCGGTAGAGGCAGGGAGGATGGAGGCGCGTACGTCAGTCTGCGTGGTGCACGGTTGCGGGTTGCCACGATCACGTATGCGAGGGCTCGTCGGGTAGTGGTGAAACGGTTTCGTGCTCCAGTCACGGAAGTTGTATAGGTCGTGATGCGCCGAAGCGTGAGTTGGTGAGGTAGATAGGTACGTCGAGGATGGAGGCGTGATGACGACTCACGGTCATTTCTAGTGCACGGGATCAGGCGTAGAGGCATTCTCATTCGGATACACTATGTCGAGGAGATGTAGTCGGTTCACGTGCTGGGAACGGACGAAGTCTCGGCAATGGAGGGAATAATGCTCTTCGTCTCTCTCTGCTCGTCTTCTCTCGTCTGTCTCTCTCGATCACACTCTCTCTCTCGTCTCTGTCACTACTCTGGCTACTCTTCAATCGCTTCTCCGCTCTCTCTCTCTCTCTCTCTCTCTCTCACTCTGTCGCTTGCGTGTCTCGTTCCCTCCCCCTGGTGTCCAATAAATGCAATCATTCCATATTTATTTGTGAGAAATAAGAACAACATACTCATGCGGTCTATAATTTCCAATAAATTAAACCGTTCTGCGTCTGCTGCCCTCAGAGCATGATGCATAAATTAGCCACAAGGGATTTGGTGTGTATATATTTATAGTATCTAGAGAGGAAGAACAAGAGAGGAAGAACAAGAGAGGTGCTAATGTTATGACTACACATTCATCATATTTATAATGTACCAATAATACATGTTTACTGCATGTGGATACTGCAGCAGCACCATGACAGGAGAATCTGTAAGACAAGCTTGTGATTGTACAGAGACATCAAGACTGACCTGTTTGTCTTTGTCAAAAAACATTTACCAGATCTGCTGTCTATACAACTTCGACGTAATCTCCGGTCTATTTTTACATCCCATGCTAAATGTATACTTATTCTTAAATGTTGTTAAAAAACTTTTTTTTTTTTTTTTTTTTAGAGGATCCTATTTCTCTTTTCAAGAGACTGTTTTAGAGTTGGGATGTATTCCAGCTGTAGAATCATCTGTTTGTGGGCTGCGGGCTTTTCGTCCTTCACCAGAAAGTATTTAAATTGTCCTGATTGCAGCAAATGAAGCGCTGCCTGACTGGGTGATTCATAAAGCTGAGGCTGAGCAACACTGAAACAGTTGTTATAATACAAGGCCACAGCTGTTGCCGGAAGAGATTTCACAGATGATGAGACAGACAGAGGTGTCCAAAAAGACAAACCAAAATAGGAATTTAACTGGAGAAAACAGGTTCCAACTTTCCCTAAATTCCCAAGTTTTTCAGAACTCCTGGTTGGAAAATTCCCGGAATCAGGAAGGAATAAACTGGAAATCTAGAATCCTCCAACTGGGAATTCTGGGAATTCCCATTGTTTTGCAACCCTCTAACAGGTCGAACATAATATGATTAATGTGTTATATAATACAACCAACAGTCAAATACAATTTATTTTATTTGATCCCTTCTGAACGTTTGGCATTAGTTGGGCTCCAATTGTTAGAGCTTGGAGGACGTAGTATTTTAAGATTGTGTCAAAAAATAATCATATATACAGTATATATATTGTTTTACCTTTATTTAACTAGGGAAGTCAGAACAAATTCTTATTTACAATGACGACCTACACCGGCCAAACCCGGACGATGCTGGGCCAATTGTGCGTCACCCTATGGGACTCCCAATCACAGCCGGTTGTGATTACAGCCTGGATTCGAACCAGGGTGTCTGTAGTGACACCTCTAGCACTGAGATGCAGCCTTAGACCACTCGGGAGCCCATATGTTATGCTGCACAAGCCGTACAAGTGTATACATACATCATTTCTTTTTTTTAAGTTCTTCCCCCAGCTCCGGCTAAAAGCTTAWWTGTGTCCCAAGTGGCTCCCTATTCCCRAATTAGTGCACTAGGGCCCATAKGGTTCTGGTCAAAAGTAGTGCACTATGTAGGGAATAGGGTGCCATTTGGGACACTGAKCACATTGAATCACTGATGATCCAGATACTTCCTCAATGACACCTGCCGTATCTGAACTGACACTTTAGCAGGTCTCTGCTTTAGCAYCGTGTTAACCGCATTGACAACACATAGGATATTCTTCCTAGCTATTCATTTTTGTTCACCATAAACCCAGTATTAGGTCAAACGTAGCTCCTGGCAGGTACTAAACTCCTCAAACAACATCAGTGGTCAAATCTCCAAACCCTCTCATCAGCAGTTCTGTTTTCTTGTTTTTTGCTGGATCTGCTATCTGGTTTCATGTTTGTCCTGTAAAACAACGTCAAAGAGGAAGGACTTTTTAGCGCTGTAGTTTTTAGAGACAGACAGAAAGTAACACTTCCCCTAAATATTTTAGTCCAACGCGATGCCAGGAGCACAAAGTGAGACCATAACCTGTATGTGTTTTCAGGTACCTTTCTCAGTGCCTGTTTCAAATGACTGTATTTGCCTTCTCATTGTGCGTCAACCACTGTTGTAATCTCGATCCCAGGCTCATTTGCTATCTGCCATAAGCTCCGTTCATGTGCTGTTTCCAGGTTCTGTGAAACCAGACAGGTTCAACAGCGAGAGAGCTGAGTAGGTGATGACTAGTGTAGTGGCTGGCTGAGTGGGTGGCTGCTGAGGGGTGGGTGGGTGTTGAGTGGGGGGATGGCTGGGTGCTGAGGGGGGGGCTGAGGAAGGTGTGGGCTGGAGAAGGTGCGTGGTTGGTGTGGTGGGTGATGGGTAGTAGGGCTGAATGTGGGTGACTCGAGTGCGTGCTGGGAACTGAGTGTGGCTGGGTGGATGACTGTGGTGGCTGGCTGAGTCGGGACTGAGTGGTGGAATGGCTGGGTGGGTGCTGGCGATCTGCTGAGTGGGGGGGAATGGGCTGGGCGAGTGGTGCTGGGTGACTGAGTGGGTGAGCTGAGTGGATGGCATGGGTGTGGATGACTGGTGGAGGCGTGGCTGAGTGGGTGACTGAGTGGGTGGATGGCTGAGGTGGAGTGAGTGGGTGGCATGATGGCGATGAAAACTGAGAT
>NW_019943160.1:32916-44783 GCF_002910315.2 Salvelinus sp. IW2-2015
CTGGAACCAGTACAGGACAGACCATCTCCCTCTCGACCAGTTTACAGACAGACACCTTCCCCTCTCTGGCCATAACAGACAGAATCCCATCCCTCATCTGGACCACCGATAAAGTACACCAGACAGGACACCTCCTCTCTGGACCAGTAACCACAGACAGACATTTCTCTCCTCTTCATGGACCAGTAAAACCGGAACCCCCACAGACACCAATATTCTCCCTCTCTGCACTTCGGGCACCTCGGTGTGGAACCGCAAGTTTACAGACAACATCTCCCTCTCGTGGACCAGTACAGACAGACACTCCCTCTCTGGACCAGTAAGAAAACAGACCATCTCCCTCTACCTGGACCAGTACAGGACGACACTCTCCCTCTCATGACAGTACAGACAGACATCTCCCTCTGGACCAGTACAAGACAGCTACAACCCCCTCTCTGGACAGTACAGACAAGACATCTCACCCTCTCTGACAGTACAGACAGACATCTCCCCTCTGGACCAGTACAGACAGACATCCTCCCTCTCTGGACCAGTTACAGACAGACATCTCCCTCTCTGGACCAGTACAGACAGACATCTCCCTCTCTGGACCAGTACAGACAGACACCTCCCTCTCTGACCAGACAACAGACACCTCCCTCTCTGGACCAGTACAGACAGACACACCCTCTCTGGACCAGTACAGACAGACACCTCCCCTCTCTGGACCATACAGACAGACACTCTCCCTCCTCTGGAACCAGTACAGACAGACACCTCCCTCTCTGACCAGTACAGACAGACCACCTCCCTCTCTGGACCAGTACAGACAGACACCTCCCTCTGGACCAGTACAGACAGACACCTCCCTCTCTGGACCAGTACAGACAGACATCCCTCTCTGGACCAGTACAGACAGACACATCCCTCTCTGGACCAGTACAAAGACAGACAACCTCCCTCTCTCCGTCTACACAGCCCCTTCTGGACCAGTACAGCAAGACACCCCTCTCTGGACCAGTACAGACAGACACCTCCCTCTCTGGACCAGTACAGACAGACACCTCCCTCTCTGGACCAGTACAGACAAACATCTCCCTCTCTGGACCCATACAGACAGACACTCCCTCTCTGGACCAGTACAGACAGACACTCCCTCTCTGGACCAGTACAACAGACACCTCCCTCTTCTGGACCAGTACAGACAGGACACCTCCCTCTCTGGACCAGTACAGACAGACACCTCCCTCTCTGGACCAGTACAGACAGACATCTCCCTCTCTGGACCAAGTACAGACAGACACCCCTCTCTGACCAGTACAGGACAGACACTTCCTCTCGGACCAGTACAGACAGACACTCCCTCTCTGGACCAGACAAGACAGACACTCCCCTCTCTGGACCAAGTAACAGACAGACACCTGCCCTCCTGGACCAGTACACGACAAGACACCTCCCTCTCTGGACCAGTACCACGCAGCACCTGCTCAGTTCTAGTAACAGCACCTCTGCTCATTTATAAAGCTTATGTTTTTATCCAGATTTCGTTTTTTGGGACTTTTACTACCTACATATAATGTTAGAGTACAATACACCATCATAAGAACCTCTTCCATATTCATGAAGTCTTAGGGCAACTGGGTTAGTGGTTGTATGACCTTTTGACCTTTCTTAAGGCTCTGGAATGTTAGACTTGGCCTTGCTTGACCTTTGAACTCTAGCCTCATGTTCATTCTCTAGACCCTAGTGTGGTACAGTATCCAGCTTGTTAAAAATGACTGTGATATGAGTTGTCTTGTTGTCAGCACTTATGAATCTCTGAGTAGTACTTATGAAGCTGTAATGTACGCTCGTTATAACGAGAACTTTGTACAACCCAGTCCTCATGTCAGGTCCTTTGTTTACAATCCATTATGGTGCCCAACTGTACATATGGTTGTCAGTATTCTGTATGTAAATGTATAGCTATCTCTGTGTAGTCGGAATACAGTAATGATACCAGTGATGTTTATACAAAACGAGGATATGCACAATATTGACATTGTGTAAATGATTATTATGATATATGTATTATCTTGCTCATACATACGTAGTATACATATGGTATTTGAATTCTATATATATATATATACACACGACTGGTTAACATTTGAGATGTGAAATGCAAAAGGAGTGATTATATGAAACATAAAGTATGTTTTTATTTGTATAATATATTCACATTGTGTTGTATAATTGTATGTGATGTATTTGATGAAGGACATGTTGTGGTATTTTTGGGTCGGAGTAACAATCCAATAACGGAGTAGGTATTTATTAAGTCCTAACAGTTGGTCTGCAGATAGATAGATCCAGATATATCACTTTGAGGAATATACAGAGCATCAATGGCTACAGATCTATCAAAGGAAAGAACATTAATCACAAAGGACGTATGCTACCTTCACACACACATCAATAATATCACCACTAGATGACGTCTTGTCGTCTTCCACTCCTTCCTTCTTTCTTATGAAGATTGTCCCCGAGTCAGGGCCTCTGCCTGGATTCCCCAGGGCCTCTGGATTCTCCAGGGGCTCTGCCTCGATTCCCCAGGGCCTCTGCCTGGATTCCCCAGGGCCTCTGGATTCTCCAGGGGCTCTGCCTCGATTCCCCAGGGCCTCTGCCTGGATTCTCCAGGGCCTCTGGATTCTCCAGGGCCTCTGCCTCCATTCATACTCTGCGTCCCAAATGGCACCCTTCTCCGTAAATAGTGCACTACTTTTGACCAGGATCCATAAGGAAACCCATAGGGCTCTTTTTAAAAAGTAGTTTCTTGTTTGTTTTGTCACGTGCACAAGTTGAAGGAAAAAGGAAACCGCACACTGCTCTTGATATTATCACTGATCTTTAATACGCTTTACGTATCGGCCTCACGGCCTTCGTCAGAGCTTTTGTGAATAAAAAAAAAAAAACTCGCCAGAGCTCTTTTTCCTTCATCTTGTTCAACTGTTACCATGGCACCTGCAAAAAGATTGCTCAGATGTGCGAGTGCCTTTTTGAATTTTGAGTCACATGCACAAGAACAGTGAAATTCTGTAACGGCTGTCGTCCRCCTCATCTGAGGAGGAGAAGTTTGCAGGATCGGAAGACCAATGCGCAGCGTGGTAAGTGTCCATAAACTGAACACTATGAAATACAAAACAATAAATGTGAACATGAACGAAACCGAAACAGTACCGTGTGGCAACAAACACTCACACGAAAACAAACACCCACAACCCCAACAGAAAACAGGCTACCTAAATATGGTTTCCAATCAGAGACAATGACAAACACCTGCCTCTGATTGAGAACCATATCAGGCCATACGAAAACCCCACATAGAAACAGAAAACATAGAACCCACCCCAACTCAGGTCCTGACCAACACTAAAACAAAGAAAACACAAAAGAACTAGGGTCAGAACGTGACAAATGCTTAACTTGTAAGACCTACCCAACAGTGCAGTAATCAATATCAAAATAGTATAACTAATATTGTTTATTTTTTAACACAAGAAATAAGAAATGAAAGAGGAAGCTATATACAAGTTCAAGGTTCAGTGCCACAGAGAGGAAGCTATATCCAGGATGCCAGGACTACATGTACAGGGATACTGGAGTAATTGAGGTAGATATGTAAATGTAGCCAGGGATTAGGAGAAATGTAGCCAGGGGTAGCAGAATAATTAATACTAATAGTAAACAGTATGGCAGTAGCATGTGTGTGTGTTTCAGTGTAGGCGTGATAGGCGCATATACATGGAAACAGGGCTGAAAAGTGACTGGTAGCAGGAATGAAAGTGGTTATGGTGTGTTGCAGGAGATGGGTCGGATTAGGAGGAGATGGGTCGGATTAAATAGGAGATGGGTCTGAGCAGGAGGAGATGGGTCGGATTAGGAGGAGATGGGTCAGATTAGGAGGAGATGGGTCGGATTAGGAGGAGATGGGTCGGATTAGGAGGAGATGCGTCTGAGCAGGAGGGGATGGGTCGGAGGTGCAGGAGGAGATGGGTCGGAGGAGGAGGAGGAAAAGCGTGGGATAATTATCAGCAAAAGAAGCCCAGTAGCCCCACTCGGCTTGTGGTGTCGTTGTTGCTAACTCCTACGCTTATCAGTCATGGCTCCATTAGCAGAGGGAGTTACCCTTGTCACTAACCACATTTGCTGTTGAGGAAGTGACTGCAATGGAAACAGCCAGTGAGTTTATTTTAGTCAAGGTGCCGTTGCAAATGTATGCTAATACAAATGAGATAAGATCAACAGAAGCGTTAATCATTCCATGAAAGAAATAACTATTTTTAGGAAGTCGAGCTGATAGAAATAGATACTATGACTCGATCACGATTGATAAGGTTTTTCCCAGTTCAGCATCAGTTAAAGACGCTTAGAGTACGGTCATCAGACCAGTTATGAAATCCCTTTTGTAAAAGATCCAACACTTTTATTTGTTTCTGGAAAAAAAAAGCGTGGCTATAGAATCTCAAAATAGTGACTATCATTAAGGGATGTAAAGTCGATGTTGCATAAACTGTTCATGAATGATCATAATTGATTCACATACAATAAATGTTTTTTTCTTTATAATTTTATTGAGGTATTGACTCAACAGCACAAGTTAAATAAATAAATACAATAAAATTACTCTATAAAATGCAATTAAATAACATAACAATTAGGTATTAGACACTTCAAATAAATTAAATAAATTAAATAAATATGGTCAAATTCCATTTAAATAACAATATATAAATAGACAACAATACAACTATAATGAACAAATAAATTAGAAATAATAATAGCTATATGAATAAAAAAGAGGAAGACATTCAGAATCAATTAGAAACTATTTTAACTTCTCAATAAGATGTAGCAGCCGATATCAAAATGCTAAAAATACATTGAATCGTCGTCAGAATTCCTTCAGATAAAAGGATATAACACGGTTGGTTTGAGTGCTGTGGATGGTAATTCAGCAGCAGGTCCTGAGAGTAACACTAGTTCAGTACATAGTACTTTAACATTATAGAAAGATGCTGCCATGGTAACACCACGGTAACACATCTGTTATACAATAAACCCCAAGTATATATAAACTGCTACAGTTTACATAGGTTGGTATAATTCCTCTAGCCTGGTCCCAGATCTGTTTGTGCTCTTGACTACTCCATGCTGTCGTTGCAAGCCAATGTTTGGCATGTCAAAGGGAGGCAAGAAGTGGTATGATGGCACAAACAGACTGGTACTCAGGCGTATAATTCCTCATCTTTGACAGAAGAGTATAAAAGCATTGGCTTTAACATAAAACAACAATGCCTTAACCTCAGTCAACTTCAGTAGATGAACCGGCCCCGACTCCTATCAGGTAACCTTCTCGTATCTTCTTCTTCTTCTTCTTCTTCTTCTTCTTCTTCTTCTTCATGTAATTAGCTACATTTTCTCTCACACTGTGGCTGCATCCCAAATGGGGACCTATTCCCTGTATATAATTCACCCGTAGAGCTCTTGTCAAAAGTATAGGGAATAGGTTGGCATTTGGGACACAGCCTTCCTCTCTGTCGTCAGCCATTTTGGTCTGTCTTACAAGGCGAACACACCAAAGAAGTTCTTCCCATCGCCACTCTCCAGATAGGGCAGAAGCCTGTTCTCTGTGGCCGTCCGGAGCCTGTCTCCCTTCTCCAGGCTGAACACTGCTCCAACATACACTGCATTATACCATTTCCCTTCACTCGCAGCCTCGTTGTTGGAAGACTTCTTACACACGGTACGTACAGAGTTGAGCAGCGTCTGGTACTCCTTGTCGTCTTCGGTGCCGTAGCTTGGGGACCAGCGCGTGACCGTGTTACTCAGGTGAACCATGTCCTGGTTGTTAGGGTGCTTGCGGTCGGCCTTGCAGCTGACGTGGAAAGAGACCTGGCTGTAGATGAAGTATAGGCCCTTCTGGGGAATCACAATTTCGTTGTTGTTGAGTTCAAGACCCCCCTGTGAGAATTCCTGGCCCTCGTCATCTGTCCACTCCACTGAGGACTTGTATCCTCCATTGGCGTTGTATTCACCTAAAATGGGAAGGGAGGAGAGAGAGAGAGAGGTTGGACATGAATATAATTCACTGTAGATATTGACTCACCATCTCTATTGAGGCAAGTTGTAAATGAGCAGTTTCAAAAAGAGATGAAGGTTATGTCTTGACATATATCGTATGTCAAACAGGCTTGATTCATTCACAGCATCCCATTTCAAAGGGTCAAGTGTGAATTGATTTGCATATAGTACATTTACATAGTGTATTTCCAGACTATTCATCGTGCAGAGAAGTTCATTCCAGTTCTACAGTGCTGTTGAAATGACTAACGCTTTTGTGCTGAATGCATTGTGTCTCAAATGGCATTCGATCCCCTTACAAAACTAGTGCACTATAATATAGGGAATAGGGTCTTATTTGAGGGTACAGACAGGCATCGAATGCCTTACTGGATAGTGTGCTCTTACCTTCTAAATGAATGGCAGTCTTTCTGTTTCCAGAGAGTTGTCTCAACGTAAGCGGAAGTCCTGAGGACGGAAGGCACATGGAGATTTAGAAACGGTGACATCTTTTCACAAGCTGGGAATCTTCTCAAGCTAACTACACATGAGAGGTTTTAAGAGCTTGCAAGAATGTATCTTGCACCCTATTCCCTATATAGTGCACTACTTTTGACCAGGGCCGATAGGGGGGCCCCGATAGGGCTCTGGTCATAAGTAGTGCACTAAAAGAGGAATAGGATGCTATTTAGAATGCAGCATATGTATATATAATATTATAACAACATAGCACCAGCAGTAGAACGTGACAGAAAAAAAGGGATGTGAACTCACCATCAGCTTTCTCGTTGGGATCTTGTGTCTGAGGAAACGTGAAACAGAGATAAAGTAAGAGTTAGTCCTGTGATCGGTTTCATATTGATGCTCATCAGGAGATATGAAATATACTGAGCTAAAGCAGAGACATACAGAGATTTACAGAGGATACAAATAAATACAAAGTTATGCATAGATATATAGTGATATAGCTGTATAGTAAATAAATACATATAAATAATTGCAAGGTAAAATACATGTAAAATGAAAGTACATTTTTATTGATCAAATTGCTGATGAAATACTCTCGATGTTAACACATCATAGGAGTTCAGATCGATTTAACGAGACATTTTGCCGTTAATAATAATAAATAATAATAAAATGTATATTCTTACCTTGGCATGCCAGGTAATGAAAAGTGCAGCTGAGACACACAGTGCCATTGCCAACAGGGCACCACACAGCCTCCACTGTGGTGTGGACTTCTCCCGTACCAGGGTCACGGTCGGTGACGGGTACACAGGGCCATTCTCCATGTCTACGGTCACTCTGCTGCAATCACCTTCCATCGTTTTAGTAGAACTTTCGGTGGATCCTGGAGTAGAGACTTCCTTTACCTACTTAAGCCAAGGCAGTATTCGAAGAGAGTTCAAGTGCCAGTTAAGCTCTTTTGCGGTCTAGAAGTTTGTAAAAATGTAGTGCTAAACTCCAGCACTCTTCTTAGAGGTTGTTCTTGAAGGTAGTGATGCTCCTGCTGTTGCTGTGTTTGATTGATTGATACTCTGAGCGCTGCTGTTATATACACATGTAGCTTCTGGGAAACTCCAGTGATGTCAGTCAGAGTGGAGGCAAGCAGAGGAACAGAGAGTTGGGGGGAGGAGGCATGGGGACTGGTGTAATGGCTGGGGGAACCTGTGGCGTTTTTCACACTTGAAATAAAAAGTTTCACACCCACACGCAGGAAGAGTAGCTGTTGCATGCAACACCAACAAACAACTCTCTCTCTTCTCTCTCTCTCTCTCTCTCTCTCTCTCTCTCTTCTCTCTCTCTCTCTCTCTCTCTCTCTCTCTCTCTCTCTCTCTCTCTCTCTCTCTCTCTCTCTCTCTCTCTCTCTCTCTCTCTCTCTCTCTCTCCTCTCTCTCTCTCTCTCTCTCTCTCTCTCTCTCTCTCTCTCTCTTCTCTCTCTCTCTCTCTCTCTCTCTCTCTCTCTCTCTCTCTCTCTCTCGTAACACCAAAGCGTAGCTCTCAAACTTCATTTTTATTCTGTTCCATATTGGGTTTCACTTTATGGGATTTTCTTGTCTCTTTCTTGGCATTACATTTTCTGCCTTCATCTTTTACATGTCATTAGTTTCAGCACTGGTGGCTGGTTTTAAGGACAGAGCAGTCTATTGAGCAACAGACAATGTTGTGGTATCATTTTAGTAGGAGTTTTTTTAATATAAAGGATGAAAGTAAAATGTGTTTGTGTATGTAAAGCACATTATCACTGTTATGCTGAAGTAGACTTGTATGTTCATGTTATATTTGGACTATACATTCTCACAAGCAAATATACTCATTTGCCTTATGGGCAAAGAAAGATGTGTCATGGCTGCAATGGTATCATTTTCATTGTGTTAATGTTGCATTTTCACTTACAGTGCATTCGGGAAAGAACTCAGATCTCTTTTGACTTTTTCCACGTTTGTTTAAGTTACAGCCTTATTCACAAATTGATTAAATACCCCCCCCCCCCCCCCCTCAATCTACACACAATATCCCATAATGACGAAGCAAAAACAGATTTAGAAATGTTTGCAAATGTATAAAATAAAAAAACGGAAATTTACATTTACATAAGTATTCAGACCCTTTGCACAGTATTTTGTAGAAACACCTTTGGCAGTGATTACAGCCTTGAGTCTTCTTGGGTATGACCTTACAAGCTTGGCACGCCTGTATTTTGGGAGTTTCTCCTATTCTTCTCTGCAGATCCTCTCAGGTTGGATGGGGAGCGTCACTGCTCAGCCATTTTCAGGTCTCTCCAGAGATGTTCGATCGGGTTCAAATTCTGGCTCAAAGACATTCKGAGACTTGTCTCGAAGCCACTCCTGCATTGTCTTGGCTGTGTGCCTAGGGTAGTTGTCCTGTTGGAAGGTGAACCTRCGCCCCAGTCTGAGGTCTTGAGTCCTCTGGAGCAGGTTTCCATCAAGGATCTGCTGAGAAACATCCCCAAGGCATGATGCTGCCTCCACAATGCGTCACAGTATGATGCTGCCACCACCATGCTTCACTGTAGGGATTTCCTCCAGACGTGACGCTTGGCATTCAGGCCAAAGAGTTCAATCTTGGTTTCATAAGACCAGAGAATATTATTTCTCATGGTCTAAGAGTCCTTTAGGTGCCTTTTGGCAAACTCAAAGCGGGCTTTGACTGAGGAGTGGCTTCCGTCTGGCCACTCTAACATAAAGGTCTGATTGGTGGAGTGCTGCAGAGATGGGAGAATCTTCCAGAAGGACAACCATCTCCACAGAGGAACTCTGGAGCTCTGTCAGAGTGACCATCGGGTTCTTGGTCACCTCCCTGGCCGAAGCACTTCTCCCCCGATTGTTCAGTTTGGCCAGGCGGCCAGCTTTAGGAAGAGTCTTGGTGGTTACAAACTTCTTCCATTTAAGAATGATGCAGGCCACTGTGTTCTTGGGGACCTCCAATGCTACAGAAATGTTTTGGGGTACCCTTCCCCAGATCTGTGCCTCGACACAATCCTGTCTCAGAGCTCTACGGACAATTCCTTTGACCTCATGGCTTGGTTTTTGCTCTGACATGCACTGTCAACTGTGGGACCTTACATAGACAGGTGTGTGCCTTTCCAAATCATGTCCAGTCAATTTACAACAGGTGGACTCCAATCAAGTTGTAGATGCATCTCAAGGATGATCAATGGAAACAGGAAATTGAGCTCAGGTGCATTCTGTTTCATAGCAAATAGCCTGAATACTTATATAGTATTACATTTTTTAAATTTGTAATACATTTCGAAACATTTCGAAAAACCTGTTTTTGCTTTGTCATTATGGGGTATTGTGTGTAGATTCATGAGGATTTTTTTATTTGATACATTTTAGAATAAGGCTGTAACGTATATCAAAATGTGGAAAAAGTCATGGGGTCTGAATACTCTCCGAATGCACTGTATGTGAAGTTGTCCCTCTCTCTCTCTCTTTGGCCTTTCATGTTTCATGTTTGGGCTTTCCACTGAACTGGAAATTAAATTGCACCGTGCGTCTGCACTAGATTTGGCATCTCACTGATCCCGTTCTACAACTAATGTAGGCCTACAACACATTTGACACAATGGTTGTGATATTTCACAGATATTTCTGTGGAATAATAGAGTTGGTCTGCTCTATTTTCTTTCCCCCGACCCGTGCGTTGTACAGTGTCTCCACAAAGCTTACGTAGTCATTTTTTGGGTTGCAGAGAAACTCCCCGTTGTATCTTAACTGTTGTGCCGAATGCATTCTACATCAGTTGTACAACTTGAGCGTGTACGGGGCCAACGTCTCAACAATACTCAGCGCTGTACTGTGTGAGTGACAGAGCCCATTCACCCACAGATTAGCAAAGGTATGGAGGGAGAGAAGGATGTGAAAGAAAGAGACGGGGGAAGGTGTTTAATATTCTTTTCCTTTTCTCATCAACTGATAATAATAATGTTGTCAAGGATAGGAGCAGGTGTTATGACAGTGGGATGTTTCATTTTTATATAACCCCCATCCTATTCATAATGAAAGTGGATTACATTATCCCAACATGTAAAACACCCCTCTTTTAGAGGTAAGTGTACGGAAAAAGTGATACCTAAAAAAAAAACATTTACATTTCAGTGTGTCAGAATAAGATGGCAGGTAAAACACACAGGAAGTGTTGTAATAAGAAAAAGCTTTAATCTGACGTCTAGAATTTGAGCTCGGTAGCCGCGAGAAATACTCTTAAAACTCAATTGCTATTGATCCTGTAAAAAAAAAAAATCAGCTATGTGGATCTCCGTAACGGACGGCTCATGACGAGAGGCGGGGAGTGTGTTGTGTACCTCCGATCAAGTTGATTTTCACATTTTTCATTGAGATTGGTGTCATATTGGCCTAGACATGATGACAGGGAGATTTGAATTTAACAAGTGAGCTTCAATGCCTATATAGTGACATCTATGGCATACATTCTCCAGGGCTGTTGAGCGGCTGTTTACATCAACAACAAAATGTTTTTTGTGTGTGATTTATTTGTTTTTAAATATGTTTTTATTTAACTTTTTTTTTTTTAAGATACCATACGATGCGTGATATAGTGTAGATTTACCTTGTTTGGTATCTATGATTTTGCTCATACAGACAAACAGTATAAAATTGCAATCTGTTGAAAGAATGACTCATGTAAATTAGTATTGAATTCTGTTAGATTGTAGTTCCGAGATTTATATGGGATGTTTATTGTTCCTGTTTCCATCCTGTGTGTGACATAATGTTGCTAACTCATTATTAGTACTCATCTATTCAAAACATCACCACACAAAAAATACAAAAGCACTAAATATAGCTCTTTATTGACATATTCAACCTGCGTTTGTATTTGTTAAGTAATGTCGATGACAACACTTCCTTTCCAAAGCCCATCTTTGTGTAAAACGCCTGAGCTTCTGAGGCTAGTCAGACACTGACTCACATAGGGATATTATTGTGAAGAAGAAAATAAATTACAAACTGACAGCCATCTGAGTAACTGTGTCACAAAGTTACAAATATATTCTTTCATTGATATAATACACAAGTCACTACTTATCATCTTTACCGCTGAAACTTCTGATTATGGACTTTTGGGTTTTGTTCACGTTGTTACAGTATAATCTCTGTATACTACATACACTTATAGTATAATCTCTGAATACTACATACACTTATAGTATAATCCCTGGAATCTACATACACTGTATATAGTAATATCTCTGGATACTACATACACTGTTATAGTATAATCTCTGGACT
>NW_019943160.1:52605-69663 GCF_002910315.2 Salvelinus sp. IW2-2015
TCTACATACACTTTATACTGCCCCTATATATCTCTGTATTATACTTACAAATCATTTATAAGGATATACACCTCTGGATCACTACATCTACATACCGTTGTAGTATAATCTCTTGTTTGATACTACATACACTGTTAGTAGTATAATCTCTGGATTACTACATACACTGTTATAGTATATATCTCTGGATACTACATACACTAGTTTATATGTATAGTTATAAATCTCTGAAACTACATACACTTGTATAGATATAATACTTCTGAATACTACTAACACTGTTGTAGTATAATCTCTGGATACTACATACATGTTTAGTATATAATCTCTGATACTACCCCACATACATTTATAGTATAATCTCTGGAAATACTACATACACTGTTGTAGTATAATCTCTGAATACTACATACAATGTTATAGTATAATCTCTGAATACTARACTGAGAGACTGCAGTTKTWAAACATCAGCGAGATGGATGAGGCAGAACAGGATGAAACTGTGGCAGTCCTAATATGGACACAAAACATCACACTTTATGTTCAGCAATTGTTAAAGAACGCTATATCATAGTTAAAGTTAAATGTTTTATTATGACCTTTTATTACTTATGGTTCCCCAAAGATATAGATAATAAAACGAATTACGTATTACATAAATAAGAATCTCTCACATGCCATATACATTTGCATTAAATACTTAGAGAGGAGGGGAGATGGTGACTTAACATTTGATGAGGACTCCCCCCCCCACCCCCCTCCCTGTGTGCTTGGCCTAGTTTAAAGAGACAGAAGGAAGTGACTGATACACCATCACAAACAGCAGCTACGACACGTATCTTCTGGCCCATATTTGGCAAATGAGGAAATTCGCATGTGAGAATTTACAGGTCATTCTGAAAATATTCAGACCCCATACCCTTTTTCTATATTTATTCTAAAATGGATTAAATAAAACATTTTCCTCATCAATCTAGTAATACATGATTCTACCGGTATGGTATTGCTACAGACCGACCACATCAAGACCACCACTGGGCTGGAACACTGCAGAGGTGTTTACCCACTGAGGAGGTGGGCTTCACCAGAAAGGTAAAACGGGGATGAAAGTGGGGCATTTCTAGGTGACTAATTTGACAACATGAAAGGCCAAAGAGAGAGAGTCACCTTCACATAAGAACAAGGGGAAGACCCATCTTTTTCCCGACTAGCTTTGATTCAACTTGAACCGTTATAGCTTTTTAGTGGCCTTTATTCAGTCTCTATTTAAAAGCTGGTCTTGAAATCATGTATATAATTGTCAAATCAAAAACTTTATTTGTCACATGCGCCGAATACAGCAAGTGTAGATTTTAAAGTGAAGTGCTTACTTACAAGCCCTTAACCAACAACGCAGTTCAAGAAATAGAGTATCCAAGGGGTACCGGTACCGAGTCAGTGTGGAGGCTATATACAGGGGGTACCGGTACCGAGTCAGTGTGGAGGCTATATACAGGGGGTACCGGTACCGAGTCAGTGTGCGGGGGTATTAGTTGAGGTAATTTGAACATGTAGGTAGGGGAAAAGTGACTATGCATAGATAATAAACATCAAGTAGTAGCAGTGTAAAAACAAATGGGGGGTGTCAATGTAAATAGTCCGGGTTGCCATTTGATTAACCGTTCAGCAGTCCTATGGCTTGGGGATAGAAGCTGTTAAGGAGCCTTTTGGTCCTAAAATTGGCGGTCCGGTACCGCTTGCCGTGCGGTAGCAGAGAGAACAGTCTACGAACTGGGTGACTGGAGTCTTTGACAATTTTTGGGGGCCTTCTTCTGACGTCGCCTAGTGTATACTGAATGTCCTAGATGGCAGGAAACTTAGACCCAGTGATGTACTGGGCCATACGCACTACCCTCTGTAGCACCATACGGTCGAATGCCGAGCAGTTGAAATACCAGGTGGTGTTGCAACTGGGCAGGATGCTCTCGATGGTGCAGCGGTCAAACTTTTTGAGGATCTGGGGACCCACGCCAAATCTTTTCACTCTCCTGAGGGGGAAAAGGCATTGTCGTGCCCTCTTCACGAATGTCTTGGTGTGTTTGGACCATGATAGTTCATTAGTGATGTGGACACCAAGGGACTTGAAACTCTCGACCCGCTCCACTACATCCCCGTCGATGTTAATGGGGACCTGTTCGGCCCTCCTTTCCTGTAGTTCACAATCAGCTCCTTTGTCCTGCTCTCATTGAGGGACGTTGTTGTCCTGGCACCACACAGCCAGGTCTCTGACCTCCTCCCTATAGGCTGTCTCATTTTTGTCAGTGATCAGGCAATGAGTGTTGTGTCGTCACCAAACTTAATGATGGTGTTGGAGTCGTGTTTGGCCACACAGTTGTGGGTGAACAGGGAGTACAGGACAGGACTAAGCACGCACCCCTGAGGGGCCCCAGTGTTGAGGATCAGCGTGGCAAACGTGTTGTTGCATACCCTCACCACCTGGGGGCGGCCCGTCAGGAAGTACAGGATCCAGTTGCAGAAGGATGTGTTTAGTCCCAGGGTCCTTAGCTTAGTGATGAGCTTTGTGGGCACTATGGTGTTGAACGCTAAGCTGTAGTCAATGAACAGCATTCTCACATTGATGTTCCTTTTGTCCAGGTTGGAAAGGGCAGTGTGGAGTGCGATTGAGATTGCGTCATCTGTTGATATGTTGGGGCGATTTGCAAATTGGAGTGGGTCTAGGGTATCCGAGATGATGCTGTTGATGTGAGTAATGGCCAGCCTTTCAAGGCACTTCATGGCTACCGATGTGAGTGCTACGGGGCGGTAATCACTTAGGCAGGTTACCTTCGCTTCCTTTGGGCACAGGAACTATGGTGGTCTGCTTGAAACATGTAGGTATTACAGACTCAGACAGGGAGAGGTTGAAAATGTCAGTGAAGACACTTGCCAGTTGGTCCACGCATGCTTTGAGTACACGTCCTGGTAATCTGTCTGGCCCAGTGGCTTTGTGAATGTTGACCTGTTTAAAGGTCTTGCTTACATCGGCTACCGAGAGCCTTATCACACAGTTGTCCGGCACAGCTGGTGCTCTCATGCATGCTTCAGTGTTGCTTGCCTCAAAGCGAGCATAAAATGCTTGTCTGGTAGTCCCGTGTCACTGGGCAGCTCACGGCTGGGTTTCCCTTTGTAGTCCATGATAGTTTTCAAGCCCTGCCACATCCGGCGAGCGTCAGAGCCGGTGTAGTAGGATTCAATCTTAATCCTGTATTGACACTTTGCCTGTTTGATGGTTCGTCTGAGGGCATACATACAAATTGTATCCAAACCATTTTTTTTTTTTAAATAACTTTATTTTGTACCCTCTTCGTCATATCCAATTGTCTTGTCCAATCGCTGAAACTCTCGTATGGCCTCGGGAGAGGCGAAGGTCGAAAGCTGTGCGTCCTCCGAAACACAACCCTGCCAAGCCTCACTGCTTCTTGACACAATGCACGCTTAACCCGGAAACCAGCCGGACAAGGACATCCCGGCCGGCCAAACCCTTCCCTAACCCAGGCGACACTGGGCCAATTGTGCGTCACATCATGGATCTCCCGGTCGTGGACGGCACTGCGATGCAGTGTCTTAGACCGCTGCGCCTATCGGGAGGCCCCAGTTTTTAATGCTTATCAATTTGCACCAAGTATCAAAATACAAAAATTCTACTTAAACAGGACTATTAAAGAATTTAATTTAAATGTTAAATTGTATTTTTTAATCACAGAAACAATGAGAAAATATGGTCAAATAATGAAATGTTAATTATATAAAGCAGCCCGTGTAATCATCTGCCAGAGAGTAGCCACAATCGGCCCGAGCCCCAAGTGATACATTTGGGCCAGATAACTCACACCGGAATCGGCCCGAGCACCAAGTAATACATTTGGGCCAGATAACTCACACCGGAATCGGCCCGAGCACCATGTGATACATTTGGGCCAGATAACTCACACCGGAATCGGCCCGAGCACCATTGTGAATACATTTGGGCCAGATAACTCACACCGGAATCGGCCCGAGCACCATGTGATACATTTGGGCCAGATAACTCACACCGGAATCGGCCCGAGCACCATGTAATACATTTGGGCCAGATAACTCACACCGGAACCGGCCCGAGCACCATGTGATACATTTGGGCCAGATAACTCACACCGGAACCGGCCCGAACACCATGTGATACATTTGGGCCAGATAACTCTCACCAGAATCGGCCTGAGCTCAATCCCCGCATCCTAGCCATTAGTAATACTGCTGAAGGCGGCCGGGACACGGGTCACATGACGTCGGCCGAGTCTGACTCTCAGCCGAGTGCCCCGACTCTCACTCAGCCGGAAACGGCCCAGATCCACTGTGCTAGTTGGGACACCCCCGCCCCTTGTTTAATTTTTCTTCTCTTTCCTGTCGATGCATGGAAAATCCTGCCAGCTCTATATTATCCGTGTCGTCGTTCAGCCACGACTCTGTGAAACATAAGATATTACAGCTTTTAATGTCCCATCGGTAGGATAGTCTTGATCGAATATCATCCAGTTTATTCTCCAACGATTGCACGTTGGCCAATAGTACGGAT
This sequence comes from Salvelinus sp. IW2-2015, assembly GCF_002910315.2. Classification (NCBI taxonomy): domain Eukaryota; kingdom Metazoa; phylum Chordata; class Actinopteri; order Salmoniformes; family Salmonidae; genus Salvelinus; species Salvelinus sp. IW2-2015. Next base: position 57,197 of record NW_019943160.1, read on the forward strand.
GGAGTGGAGGTTTACTCACTCGCCTACAAATTCTCAGAAGGCAGCCCGACCTCCGGCCCCTTTATCTCCATCTTTTCTTCACGCAAATTACAGGGATTTGGGCACGTTCCTGAGAAAGCAGTATATCTTTCGCGTCAGACTGGTTAAAGAAAAAAATCTTTGTCCAGTTGGAGGTGAGTAATCGTTGTTCTGATGTCCAGAAGTTATTTTCGGCCATAAGAGACAGTAGCAGCAACATTATGTACAAAACAAGTTAAAAAAAAACGAGTTACAAACAATGCGAAAAAGCGAACTAAAATAGCACAGTTGGTTAGGAGCCCATAAAATGGTAGCCATCCCCTCCGCCTCCATTCTCAGATGCTATAGCCTCAACATTGAAAACAGAAATAAAAATGACCCAAAAAATCCCATATCAAATGCAACAGTAGTCATATGATATTAAAAAGGTACTTCAACAGAAAGTTTTATTCAATGTCACGTGAAAGTCACTTTAGCTGGAAAAGCCCATGAAGGAGAGTTGACAGGGAAGTAAAACCTAAAACCGCATTAAATCAAAAGGGGAATTGAAAGATAGAAGTCCATTCTAGGCAGTAAGATACAACACTGTGAAATCACAGCAGGAAGGAACAGACATTATTGTGGAGTATTGGTGTTTCCTTTTTTCCCCCCATTTCTATTTTTATTGGTCTTGGTATTGGCCTGAAGGTGACGCGGTACGCCCTTCCTGTCCTAAAGCACAGTATTATGGGACTGTTTACATGACTGTGTCTTGAGAAAGAGTAGAATGAATTGTACCTTTATTTAACTAGGCAAATGAGTTAAGAACAAATTCTTATTTACAATGACGGCCTAGACCGGCCTAGCCCGGACGACACTGGAACAATTTTGTGCCGCCCTATGGGACTCCCAATCACAGCCGGTTGTGATACAGCCTGGAATCGAACCAGGATGTCTGTAGTGACGCCTCAAGCGCTGAGATTCAGTGCCTTAGACCGCTGCGCCACTTGGGAGTGAGAGAGAATGGAAGGAGTGAGAGAGAATGGAAGGAGTGAGAGAGAATGGAAGGAGTGAGAGAGAATGGAAGGAGTGAGAGGAACGTGATCACAGGTGTAATGGTATGACACGTGAAACTGACAGAGAGAGGAGGATAGAGGAACATTCAGAACTCTGACTAAGTGAAACTCTGTGGCTTCCCTCCTTCCTCTCTTTAGTAACCGTTACGCTGCTGCTGGTGGTAGTGGAAGGTGTGAGTGGCAAATATTGGAAGGAGTGAGCTTAAGTTTGTGGAGACACTGCACAACACACTGGTTGTTAAAGTGTTGTGGAGAAACTGCACAACACACTGGTTGTTAAAGTGTTGTGGAGACACTGCACAACACACTGGTTGTTGAAAACAATTTGTGCAGACAAACACTAGTATTCCACAAAAATATCGGATGTATCACAACCATTGTGTCAATTGTGTTGTAGGCCTACATTAGTTGTAGTACGAGATCAGTGAGAGGCCAAATCTAGTGCAGACGCATGGTGTCATTTCATTTCCAGTTCAGTGGAATCTAGTAATACATGATTCTACCGTATGGTATTGCTACAGACCGACCACATCAAGGCCACCACTGGGCTGGAACACTGCAGAGGTGTTTACCCACTGAGGAGGTGGGCTTCACCAGAAAGGTAAAACGGGGATGAAAATGGGGCATTTCTAGGTGACTAATTTGACAACATGAAAGGCCAAAGAGAGAGCTTCACATACATTGGTTAAGTATTCAGACTCTTTGACTTTTTTTTGTTACGTTACAGCCTTATTTTAAAATGGATTAAAAAAATTAAAAAAGACTCTATTCTGCCCTGGAATTGCGTTCCCATGCAAAACTAGACAGATAGTTGTTATCTAAGTCTTCAATAAAACTCCCAAGGCATGACTTTTCTTGAATTAATATATTGAAAACGTTTGTTGTTTAACTGCAAAATACAGAAACTAATATACTTTAGTATTCAGTTCACATCGACATACTGTAGCTGTACATTATACATTTCAAATTGAAGTTGCATAAATATAAAAGAACGTGCCAAGGTACCATGTATCTGGCATGATGCCAAACCATATAGCTAATTGTTACTTATATGGTAATTGGCTAACTCCTTTCATTACTCTAATAATGTGCAACCACCTCTGTGCAAAAACATTGCATATTACACTAGCAGAGCTAAGTAGTAGCTGACGGCATACATGAAAGGCAAGGCAATTTGTGTGAGTAAATGCAACCAACTAACATTGATAAGTAAGCAATTCTATCAATAACAAGATTAACATCGCTAGCAATATGCTTGAATCGAATTTACAAACAAATATTTTCGAGTCTGAAGCGTGACAAGTAATAACTGCACTGAAAGACCTGCACCGTAGCGTTGTTTTCAGCTGCTTCTCTGCGTGTCTCTTCCTGTTTCCTTACAGTCTAAGTACCAGAAAGCTCCACTAGGGGGCGATAAATACAATGGAACACAATGAAAATCCATTTTAACCACTGTAATAAAATAATCTGTTACCTTCTAACAGGATGGCAGCACACTCCCCGCTTGGTATAATGGAATTGTGCCATTATGAAATAAAACATGTATCAAGAAAACAAATAATGTCCTTTTTATTTTTTATCTTTTGTCTCTAGGATGGATTGGTCTCAGAAAACACCTTAGCAGCTCCTTGCTTGACAATTTTTAGTTCTACTTTCCTAACCTTTGTGTCAGTACTGGGAAAGGTTTTGACCACAAGCCCGACTGGCCAGTCATTTCTGTGCGCCTGACTGTCTTTCAATAAGATAACATCTCCCACCTTTACATTTGGCTTTTCTGCTGTCCATTTCCTGTCTCTGCAGCGTTGTCAGGTACTCCTGTCTCCACCTTTTCCAAACGGTGTCAGCGAGACACTGGACTTGCTTCCACTGTTTTCCATGAAGGTCGTTCATGCTGAAGTATCCAGAAGGGACTGAGGAAGCGCTGGTCTTTTGTGTCAGTAACATTGAGGGTGTGAGAATGGCAGGCATGTCAGGGTCGGTTGACACCGACACTAAGGGTCTCACATTGATTATTGCCATAACTTTAGACATAAGAGTGCTCAAGACCTCATGTGAGAGACGAGTGGAGCCCGTCTGAAACAGCATAGCATCTAGGATACGTCTGGCAACCCCAATGAGTCTCTCCCAAGAATCACCCATATGAGACGAGTGTGGGGGATTAAATATCCAAGTACATCCCTTGTCTGAGAGGCATTTAGTCAATTCTGAGTCATTTGTGTCGATACCCAGTTCCCTGCAGGCACCTATAAAGTTTGTACCTCGATCAGAGCGTAGCACTTTTGCTGGACCACGGATAGAGAAAAAACGCCTCAGCGCGTTGATGAAGCTGGATGTGGACATGGATTCGATGAGCTCGATATGGACTGCTCTAGTAGACATACATGTAAAGATCACCGCCCAGCGCTTGGAGTCTGCACTACCACCTCTAGTGCGACGAGTTATGACATTCCATGGTCCAAACACATCAAGTCCAACGCTGGTGAATGGTGGTTCAGATGTGAGTCTGTCTACAGGTGAGTCTGTCTACAGGCAAGTCAGCCATCTTTTGGTCAACTAACCTTCCTCTAACCTTGCAGCAGGTGACACACTTGTGAATGATACCAGAGACCAGACGTTTGCTCCCAATAATCCAGAAGCCTGCTGCTCGATTGGCTCCATCTGAAAGACGACGGCCCTGGTGAGCCACTTGCTCGTGATAATGTCTTACCAGCAGGGTGGCGACATGATGTGTCCGTGGGATAATGAGAGGATGTTTTTTGTCTTGTGACGTGTCGGCGGAGGATAAGCGGCCTCCCACCCTCAGCAACCCATCCTCATCAATCACTGGGTTTAGCTTTTTGAGTGTACTTTGTTTTGGGAACTCTTTTCCTTTTTCAAGGCATTTGAATTCCTCTCTAAAGGCTTCATGTTGCACACAGTGAATGATTGCTGTTTTGGCTTGTGACAACTCACTTGTAGCGCATGGTTTATTACAGTCCTGCCAGCCTCTGCAGRTGGTGTTGTCCGCACCTTCATGGAAGGATCTGGCAACATGAATGAGTCGTGCTGTGGCTCGATTGAGAGCTTTCCAGCTTGAGAACCTCTCAAAGCGATGAGAGCCGAGTTGAGCTCCAGAAACCTTAGTGGCGAAGGCTGTGACATCTGGTCGAATCTCTGCATCTGCGTGAGGCTCTACAAAAAGGTCAAAATATATGGTCTCAGGCGCTTGTGGATGGTAAACACCAAATATGGGCAGATACCAGCGTTCTTTTTCTCCCTCTAGTGTAAAAGGTTCGGCTCGGTTGTTATCCAGCATCTTTTGCATGAAGTCAATAAAATGACGCTTCATGTCAGTCTTTTTGTCTAAAGTCCTGCGACGTGATGTGAGACGGTTCATGGCCTGCTCCCTGTTATTAGGAAGGCGACGTCGAGTGGGGCGAAAGGGTAGTGGAGCCACCCAGTTGTTTCCATCCTCCTGGAAAACCTGTTCGTCCATAATGTCCAATAAGGCTTTGTCCTCCACTGATGGTGCAGGTTTATCATCGTCTTGTGTTTTGTCGAACACGGAACATCCCAGGCTGTCTGTGTTCACAGTTGTGCTTGGATCTCTCGAGTGTAGAGGGAGAGATGTGTTTCTGAGCTATGCTGCTGTAGTTCTCTTTCCCCTGGATGATGTCAGGGCAAGGGCTTTGTTCGGTAAAGTTCATATTTATATAAAAATCTCAGTATACATTGGCGTGTTATGTTTTTTATGCGACCATTTTTGAAGTATGTTTGTCCTGAACACGTTGACACTGGCTGGTCGGTGAGCCGTTCCCAGACAGACCTCACCCACGATGACCCACCCGAGGTCGAGTCGCTGTGCATAAGGAGTCTCGTGGGGCCCATTAATTTGCTCTCGTACCTTGTGTAACCTTAAAACTTCTTATGGCTGAGATCCCGCTAACGGGATCGATATGACATCAGCCAGTGAAAGTGCAGGGCGCCAAATTCAAACAACAGAAATCTCATAATTTAAATACCTCAAACATACAAGTATCTTATACAATTTTAAAGGTAATCTTGTTGTTAGTCCTTCCACAGTGTCCGATTTCAAAAAGGCTTTACAGCGAAAGCACCACAAATTATTATGTTAGGTCACCGCCAAGTCACAGAAAAACACAGCCATTTTTCCAAGCCAAAGACAGGCGTCACAAAAAGCAGAAATAGAGATAAAATGAATCACTAATCTTTGATGATCTTCATCAGATGACACTCATAGGACTTCATGTTACACAATACATGTATGTTTTGTTCGGTAAAGTTCATAGTTATATAAAAAAAATCTCAGTATACATTGGCGCGTTATGTTCAGTAGTTCCAAAATCATCCGGGGATTTTGCAGAGAGCCACATCAATTTCCAGAAATACTCATAATAAACGTTGATCAAAGATACACGTGTTATACATGGAATTTTAGATTTTAGAAGCTTTTTTGAAATCTGACACAGCGGTTGCATTAAGGAGAAGTGGCCTTAATGCAACCGCTGTGTCAGATTTAAAAAAAGCTTTACGGAAAAAGCAAGCCATGCAATAATCCGAGTACGGCGCTCAGAGCCCAAACCAGCCAAAAAGATATCCGCCATATTGTGCAGTCAACAGAAGTCAGAAATAACAATATAAACATTCACTTACCTTTGATGATCTTCATCAGAATGCACTCCCAGAATGCACTCAACATAGTTTTTCATGTTGTCTGTCTGTAATTTTTGTAATGACTTGGTGCTGCCTATCTTGGCCAGGACGCTCTTGAAAAATAGATTTTAAATCTCAATGAGCCCTTCCTGGTTAAATAAAGGTTAAATAAATAAAATAAAATAAAACTCCCAGGAATCCCAGTTCCAGAATAAATGTTTGTTTTGTTCGTTAATGTCCATCATTTATGTCCAAATAGCTACTTTTGTTAGCGCGTTTTGTAAACAAATCCAAAGTCACGAAGCGCGTTCACTAGGAGCAGAGGAAATGTCAAAAAGTTATGTTACAGTCCGTAGAAACATGTCAAACGATGTATAGAATCAATCTTTAGGATGTTTTTAACATAAATCTTCAATAATGTTCCAACCGGAGAATTCCTTTGTCTGTAGAAAAGCAAAGGAATGCGAGCTACCTCTCACGTGAACGAGCGTCAAGAGCCTGTGGCACTCTGCCAGACCACTGACTCAAAGAGCCCTTATGAGCCCCTCCTTTACAGTAGAAGTCTCAAACAAGTTTCTAAAGACTGTTGGCATCTAGTGGAAGCCTTAGGAAGTGCAACATGACCAATATCCCACTGTATCTTCAATAGGGAATGAGTTGAAAATCGACCAGCCTCAGATTTCCCACTTCCTGGTTGGATTTTTTTCTCAGGTTTTTGCCTGCCATATGAGTTCTGTTATACTCACAGACATCATTCAAACAGTTTTAGAAACTTCAGAGTGTTTTCTATCCAAATATACTAATAATATGCATATATTGGCAACTGGGACTGAGTAGCAGGCCGTTTACTCTGGGCACCTTATTCATCCAAGCTACTCAATACTGCCCCCAGCAATAAGAAGTTAAGATGTCTCGTCCTAAGAGCAGGAGGATGGGAGCGTCTGGGTCCACAGCTGGAATTTTGTCCGTCATTGGTTGCAGATGGGGATGATGATACGCAATGTCGGGGGAGGGAATCTCCATCCTATCGTCTGGCATCATATCACACTCTATCAGAGTAGGGAGAGTGAGCTGCATGTGTCCATCTATAGACTCCACCATGAAGTTGACGGCTCTCCTGCCTGAAGTCTCTGTTACCCCAGAACAGGTCTTCATGGTGTATGGAGCAGAGTTTTCATTGATGTTGAAGAGATTGAAAAACTCTGTCTTGGCCAGAGATTTGTTACTCTGTTCATCAAGCACTACATACATTTTGACAGCTTTCTGTCTTTTCCCAGCCGGATAAGCTTTGACTAGGCATATTTCTGAACATGATCTTGGATTGACTGCCTCACCACAGATCTCCGTACACTTTGAGATGACAGATAGAAGAGCATCGTCACCTTGCTCCCCGCCATGCTCTTTCTCTGCGGTAGCGGTGTCTGTATTTGAAGGGGCTGGGCCAGGGTGCAGAGCAGCCAGATGTCTGTCGCTGTCGCACTCAGAGCACTTGACACCTTACAGTCTTTAGCTCTTTGCTGAGTTGACCCACAACATCGGAAACAAATGCTATTCTCTTTTGAGATATGATTTGCGCTCATCTAGAGTTTTGTATCTAAACCGACAACACTTTTTAAGAGGATGAGGCTTGTTATGTATTGGGCAGTGATGGTCAGGGCTTTCAACCTTTGTCTTACTGGGTTTGGTTTGGTGGTCTGAGGGCTCAGATGACACATCTGTTTTGTATACAGTCACAGGTGTCTTGCTGCTGTACCTGGCAGGTTTCTCACTTTTCATAGACACCTGGTTAGTTGAGGTGTAGAGGGTGAAACTGGGGTCGTTTCTAGTTTTCGCCTTGTTCCCGATGAATCTCGAGAAGAACGAGAATGGTGGGAATGCTACCCGATAGTCCTCCTTGTATTTGGATCCCTGTGCCATCCATTTGTCTTGTAAACTGAATGGAAGTTTCTCTACTATAGGGTTTACCCCCCCGAGACGTGTCCAGATGAGCGAGGCCTGGAAGGTACCCTTCTACTTTAGCACACTCCAGTTCGAGAAGAATGTCACCTAGTTCTCTTAGTTTGTGATTGTCTTTGTTAGCCAGTTTTGGAAAATCATAAATTTTCTTCAACAGTGCATTCTCGATCACTTCGGGTGTACCATAGCACTCTTCTAGTCGTTGCCAGACCATGTTAAGCTCTGCCGTTGCGTTGAAAATATGGACAGATCTAATTCTGTTTGCTTGCTCAGACGACTCTGCCCCTAGCCACTTGGTAATTAGATCTAACTCTTCCCTGGCTGATAAATTCAAGTCTCTGGTCGCATTGAGAAAGGATGCTTTCCATGCCCAATAATTTTCAGAGCGATCAACAAACTTCAAGAGTCCGGAACTCACCATTTCACGGCATAGGAGGTACTAGATGAGGTCTGGTGCCACTTGTGACTCAGGGAAGCTTTGTGTGTGTGACTGGAAGTGGGCTTGTTTTCCATTTAAACCATGCTGCTGTTCATTCCTTTTGAACGGAGAGTCTCTGCCTATGCTCTGTTGTTTGCTACTTTCTAGATTATGGCATACAGCTGGGTCAACACTAAGCTCTTGTCTCTACTTCAAATGGAAGTTCAGCAAAGTAGGGCCTAGCATGTTGTTGCACATACTCACAAGTACTTTGGACTGGACTTAAGGGCTGTGTCCCTGTGTCTAGTTCTTTTGCGAAGCTCTCTGCGTTCTGATCCTACAGCTTCTTCAAAGGCTGCAGCTTCAGCCAACGCAGCAGCAGCAGTTCTCTCATCTTGGAGAACATGTAAACTTGCCTTGAGGTCAGTTTTTTGCTTCAACAAGCTGGCCTCTATTTCTGCCTTTTGTTTCATCACAGCAGCTTCCTTCTCAGAATAGGAGACTTGGAGCACGCGCAGCGTCTGCCTTGGCACAGAACTCGCCATTGAGGATCTGCTTGACTGTTTTGATGACCTTGATCTTGTAGACTGAAACTTGGTCCCAATGTGCAGAAGAGGCTCCTCCATCTCTCTCTGTCGAACACTTGGCTCTGATTGTTGCATGGTAGGCTGCTGGTCTTCCCTAGGATCAGAAGCTTTGTTGGCTGATGAACGTAGAAACATAACCACCGTGTGCGGTTATTCTTGTGCTTGAGCCCGCCGTGGTGATTTTATTCACTAATCTGTCCTGGAATTGCGTTCCCATGCAAAACTAGACAACTAAGTTTCCAATAAACCTCCCAAGTGTAACGGCTTTCTTCTTCCTCCTCTGATGAGGAGTAGTAGGAAGGATCGGAAGACCAAAATGCAGCGTGGTACGTATCCATAATGACTTTTAATGAGAATGAATACAACAAAAATATAAAACTAACAAAGTGAAACAAAATGAAAACCGAAACAGTCCCGTAACGTGAAACACACAAACACTAAACAGGAAATAACCACCCACAAAACCCAACAGAAAACAGGCTACCTAGATATGGTTCCCAATCAGAGACAATGACTAACACCTGCCTCTGATTGAGAACCATATCAGGCCAAACGAGAAACCCAACATAGAAACACAAAACATAGAACTCACCCACATCACGTCCTGACCAACACTAAAACAAAGAAAATACAAAAGAACTAGGGTCAGAACGTGACACCAAGGCGTGACTTTTCTTGAATGAATATATTGAAAATGTTTGTTGTGAAAAAACAAATATTTTCAGAGGCTGCAGCGTGACAAGTAATAACTGCACTGAAAGACCTGCACCGTAGCGTTGGTTTCAGCTGCTTTTCTGCGTGTCTCTTCCTGTTTCCTTACAGTCTAAGTACCAGAAAGCTCCATGAAAATCCATCTTAACCACTGTAATAAAATAATCTCTTACCTTCTAACAGGATGGCAGCACATCCTCATTAATCTAAACACAATACCCCAAATTACAACGCGAAACAGGTTTTTAGAAATGTTTACAAATCTATTACAAACAAAAAACAGAAACACCTTATTTCCAAAAGTATTCTGATCCTTTGCTATGAGACCCGAAATTGAGCTCAGGTGCATCCTGTTTCCCTTGATCATCCTTGAGATGTTTCTACAACTTGATTAGAGTCCACCTGTGGTAAATTCCATTGATTGGTCATGATTTGGAAAAGGCACACACCTGTCTATATAAGGTCCCAGAGATGACAATACATGTCAGAGCAAAAACCAAGCCATGAGGTGGAAGGAACTGTCCGTAGAACTCCGAGACAGGATTTTGTCGAGGCACAGATCTGAGGAAGGGTACCAAAACATTTCTGCAGCATGGAAGGTCCCCTAGAACACAGTTTTCTCTATCATTCTTAAAAGGAAGCAGTTTGAAACCACCAAGACTCTTCCTAGAGTTGGCCGCCCGGACAAATTGAGTAATCGGCGGAGAAAGGCCTTGGTCAGGGAGGGGAGGGGATTAAGAAACCGATGGTCACTCTGACAGAGTTCCAAAGTTCCTCTGTGAAGATGGGAGAACCTTCCAGAAAGACAACCATCTCTACAGTACTCCACCAATCAGGCCTTTATGTTAGAGTGGCCAGACGGAAGCCACTACTCAGTAAAAGGCACATGACAGCCCGCTTGGAGTTTGCCAAAAGGCACCTAAAGACTCTCAGACCATGAGAAACAAGATTCTCTGGTCTGATGAAACCAAGATTGAACTCTTTGGCCTGAATGCCATGTGTCAAGTCTGGAGGAAACCTGGCACCATCCGTACAATGAAGCATGGTGGTGGCAGCATCATGCTGTGGGGATGTTTTTCAGCGGCAATGACCGAGGGAAAGATGAACGGCGCAAAGTACAGAGAGAGATCCTTGATGAAAACCTGCTCCAGAGCGCTCAGGACCTCAGACTGGAGCAAAGGTTCACCCTCCAAAAGGACAACGACCCTACTTCCAATGACCTAAGAAAGTTTTATTCAAAGTGACAGTCACTTTTGCTGTAAAAGCCCATGAAGGAGAGTTGACAGGGAAGTAAAACCTAAAACCGCATTAAATCAAAAGGGGAATTGAAAGATAGAAGTCCATTCTAGGCCAGTAAGATACAACACTGTGAAATCACAGCAGGAAGGAACAGACATTATTGTGGAGTATTGGTGTTTTCCTTTTTTCCCCCCATTTCTATTTTTATTGGTCTTGGTATTGGCCTGAAGATGACGCGGTACGCCCTTCCTGTCCTAAAGCACAGTATTATGGGACGTGTTTACATGACTGTGTCTTGAGAAAGAGTAGAATGAAGGAGTGGGATAGAATGGAAGGAGTAAGAGGAAGGTGATCACAGGTGTAATGGTATGACAAGTGAAACTGACAGAGAGGAAGATAGAGGGGGATTCAAACTCTGACTAAGTGAAACTCTGTGGCTTCACTCCTTTCCTCTCTTTTAGTAACCGTTTACGCTGCTGCTGGTGGTAGTGGAAGGTGTGAGTGGCAAGTTTTGGTCCACTAGGGGTTAAGGTTAGGGCCTCCCGAGCTGCGCAGCGTTTCTAAGATCCGGGTTTGATCCCAGGCTGTGTCACAACCGGCCGTGACGGGAGCCATATGGGTAAGGTGACTATATACAGGGTCAGTTTCTATACCATATTAACAATGTGTAGGGATACTGGAGTGATGGAGGTAGATATGTATAGGGGTAATCATACTATATACAGGGTCAGTTCCAATACCATATTAAAACCTCTTATGGCTGAGATCGGCTAAGATCCCGTTAACAGGATCAATTTGACAACAGCCAGTGAAAGTGCAGGGCTCCAAATTCAAACAGAAATCTCATAATTAAAATTCCTCAAACATACAAGTATTTCACACCATTTTAAAGATAAACTTGTTGTTAATCCCACCACAGTGTCCGATTTCAAAAAGGCTTTACGACGAAAGCACACCAAACGATTATGTTAGGTCAGTACCTAGTCACAGAAATACACAGCCATTTTTCCAGCCAAAGAGAGGATTCACAAAAAGCAGAAATAGAGATAAAATGAATCACCAAACTTTGATGATCTTCATCAGATGACACTCGTAGGACTTCATGTTACACAATACATGTATGTTTTGTTCGATAAAGTTCATATTTATATCCAAAAATCTAAGTTTACATTGTCGCGTTATGTTCAGTAATGTTTTGCTTCCAAAATATCCGGTGATTTTGCAGAGAGCCACATCAATTTACAGAAATACTCATCATAAATGTTGATGAAAATACAGAAATACTCATAATAAACATTGCTAAAAGATACAACTGTTGTGCATGGAACTTTAGATAAATTTCTCCTTAATGCAACCGCTGTGTCAGATTTCAAAAAAGCTTTACCCAAAAAGCACACCATGCAATAATCTGAGTACAGCACTCAGACACAAAAACAAGCCATACAGATATCCGCCAGTTTGTGGAGTCAACAGAAGTCAGAAATAGCATTATAAATATTCACTTACCTTTGATCTTCATCAGAATGCACTCCCAGGAATCCCAGTTCCACAATAAATGTTTGTTTTGTTCGCTAAAGTCCATCATTTATGTCCAAATACCTCCTTTTTGTTCTCGTGTTGAGTTCACAAATCCAAACTCACGACGCACGGGCAAGTCCAGGCGAAAGTTCAGACGAAAAGTTCAAAAAAGTTATATTACAGTTCGTAGAAACATGTCAAACGATGTATAGAATCAATCTTTAGGATGTTTTTAACATAAATCTTCAATAATGTTCCAACCGGAGATTTCCTTTGTCTTTAGAATTGCAATGGAACGCAGGTCGCTCTCAC
>NW_019943160.1:69688-87835 GCF_002910315.2 Salvelinus sp. IW2-2015
AAGAGAGAGATACCTTGATGATCTTCATCAGAATGCACTCCCAGATGCAGCTCAACATAGTTTTTCCTGTTGTCTGTCTGTAATTTTTGTAATGACTTGGTGCTGCCTATCTTGGCCAGGACGCTCTTGAAAATAGATTTTAAATCTCAATGAGCCCTTCCTGGTTAATACAAGGTAAAGTAAAATAAAAATAATAAAACTCCCAGGAATCCAGTTCCAGAAATAAATGTTTGTTTTGTTCGTTATGTCCTATCATTTATGTCCCAAATAGCTACTTTGTTAGCGCGTTGTGTAAAAGCATCCAAAGTCACGAAGCGCGTTCAGCTAGGAGCAAGAGAATGTCAAAAAGTTATGTATACAGTCCGTAGAAAACAATGTCAAACGATGTAATAGAATCCAATCTTTAGGAATGTTTTTAAACATAAATCTTTCAATAATGTTCCAAACCGGAGAATTCCTTTGTCTGTAGAAAAGCAAAGGAATGGAGCTACCCCTCCACGTGAACGAGCGTCAAGAGCCTGTGGCACTCTGCCAGACCACTGACTCAAAGGAGCCCTTAATGAGCCCCTCCTTTACAGTAAGAAAGTCTCAAACAAGTTTCTAAAAGACCTGTTGGCATCTAGTGGAAGCCTTAGGAGTGCAACATTGACCAATACCCCACTGTATCTTCAATAGGAATGAGTTGAAAATCGACCAAAGCCTCAGATTTCCCACTTCCTGTTGGATTTTTTTCTCAGGTTTTTGCCTGCCATATGAGTTCTGTTATACTCACAGACATCATTCAAACAGTTTAGAAACTTCAGAGTGTTTTCTATCCAAATAATAACACTAATAATATGCATATATTGGCAACTGGGGACTGAGTAAGCAGGCCGTTTACTCTGGGCCACCTTTATTTCATCCAAGCTACTCAATACTGCCCCCAGCAATAAGAGTTAAGATGTCTCGTCCTAAGAGCAAGGAGGATGGGAGCCGTCTGGGTCCACAGCTGGAATTTTGTGCCGTCATTGGTTCAGAATGGGATATGAATACGAATGTCGGGGGAGGGAATCTCCATCCCTATCGTCTGCATCATAATCACACTCTATCAGAGTAGGGAGAGTGAGCTGCATGTTCCATCTATACGACCTCCACCATGAAGTTGACGGCTCTCCTGCCTGAAAAGTCTCTGTTACAGAACAGGTCTTCATGGTGTATGAGCAGAGTTTTCATTGATGTTGAAGAGATTGAAAAACCTCCTGTCTTGGCCAGAGATTTGTTAACTCTGTCCATCAAGCACTACATACATTTTGAACAGCTTTCTGTCTTTTCCCCAGCCGGATAAGCTTTGACTAAGGCATAATTTCTGAACATGATCTTGGATTGACTGCCTCACCACAGATCCTCCGTACACCTTTGAGATGAAGATAGATAAGACATCGTCACCGGTTGCTCCCCGCCATGCTCTTTCTCTGCGGTAGCGGTGTCTGTATTTGCAGGGGCTGGGCCAGGGTGCAGAGCAGCCAGATGTCCTGTCGCTGTCGCACTCAGAGCACTGACACCTTACCAAGTCTTTAGCTCTTGCTGAGTTGAGCCCACAACATCGGAAACAAATGCTATTCCTCATTTTGAGATATGATTTGGCTCATCTAGAGTTTTGTATCTAAACGCGACAAACTTTTAAGAGGATGAGGCTTGTTATGTATTGGGCAGTGATGGTCAGGGCTTCAACCTTTGTCTTACTGGGTTTGGTTTGGTGGTCTGAGGGCCAGTGACACATCTGTTTGTGTATATCAGTCAGCAGGTGTCTTGACTGCGTACCTGGCAGAGTTTTCTCACTTTTCATAGACACCCTGGTTAGTTGAGGTGTAGAGGGTGAAACTGGGGTCGTTTCTAGTTTTCGCCTGTTCCCGGATGAATCTCGAAGAAAGAACGAGAATGGTGGAATCTACCCGATAAGTCCTCTGTATTGGCTCCCTGTGCATCCATTTGTCTTGTAAACCTGAAAATGGGAAGTTTCTCTACTATAGGGTTTAACCCCCCCGAGACGTGTCCAGATGAGCGAGGCCTGGAAGGTACCTTCTACTTTAGCACACTTCCAGTTCGAGAAGAAATGTCACCTAGTTCTCTCTTAGTTTTGTGAATTGGTCCTTTGTTAGGCCCATTTTGGAAAATCCAATAAAATTTTCTTCAAACGTGCATTCTCGATCACTTCGGTGTACCATAGCATCTTCTAGTCGTTGCCAGACCAATGTTAAAGCTCTGCCGTGCGTTGAAAATATGGACAGATCTAAATTCTGTTTGCTTGCTCAGACGATCTCTGCCCCTAAGCCCATTGGTAATTAGATCTAACTCTTCCCCTGGCTGAATAAATTCAATGTCTCTGGTCGCCATTGAGAAAGGATGCTTTCCCATGCCCAATAATTTTCAGAGCGATCAACAAACCTTCAAAGAGTCCGGAACTCACGCATTTCACGCCAATAGGAGGTACTAGATGAGGTTCTGGTGCCAACTTGTGACTCAGGGAAGCTTTGTGTGTGCTGAACTGGGAAGTGGGCTTGTTTTCCATTTAAACCCATGCCTGCTGTTCATTCCTTTTGAACGGATGAAGTCCTCTGCCTATGCTCTGTTGTTTGCTACTTTCTAAGATTTATGGCATACAGCTGGTCAACACTAAGCCTCTTGTCTCTACTTTCAAATGGAGTTCAGCAAAGTAGGGCCTAGCATGTTGTTGCACATACTCACAAGTACTTTTGGACTGGACTTTAAGGGCCTGTGTCCTGTGTGGCTAGTTCTTTTTGGCGAAGCCTCTCTGCGTTTCTGAATCCTACAGCTTCTCAAAAGGCTGGCAGCTTCACCAACGCAGCAGCAGCAGTTCTCTTCATCTTGGAGAACATGTAAACTTGCTTGGAGGTCAGTTTTTTGCTTCAACAAGCTGGCCTCTATTTCTGCCTTTTGTTCATCACAGCAGCTTCCTTCTCAGATAGGAGACTTGGAGCACCGCGCACGTCTGCCTGGCACAGAATCGCCAATTGAGGGATCTGCTTGACTGTTTTGATGACCTTGATCTTGTAGACTGAACTTTGGTCCCAATGTGCAGAAGAGGCCCTCCTCCCATCTCTCTCTGTCGAACACCTTGGGCTCTGATTGTTGCATGGTAGGCTGCTGGTCTTCCCTAGGATCAGAAGCTTTGTTGGCTGATGAAACGTAGAAAACATAACGCAAACGTGTGCGGTTATTCTTGTGCTTGAGCGCGCCCGTGGTGATTTTATTCACTAATCTGTCCTGGAATTGCGTTCCCATGCAAAAACTAGAACAACTAAGTTTTCCAATAAACCTCCCAAGTGTAAACGGCTTTCTTCTTCTCCTCTGATGAGGAGTAGTAGGAAAGGATCGGAAGACCAAAATGCAGCGTGGTACGTATCCATAATGACTTTTAATGAAATGAATACAACAAAAATATAAAACTACACCAAAGTGAAACAAAATGCCACCGAAAACAGCCGCGTAACGTGAAACACAACAAACACTAAACAGAAATAACCACCACAAAAACCCAACAGAAAAAGGCTACCTAGATAATGGTTCCAATCAGAGGACAATGACTAACAACCTGCCTCTGATTGAGAAACCATATCAGGCCAACGAAGAAACCCAACATACGAAACACATAAACATAGAACTCACCCACATCACGTACTGAACCAACACTAAAAAAAGAAATACAAAAGAACTAGGGTCAGAAGTGACACCAGGCCGTGACTTTTTCTTTGAACATGAATATATTGAAAAATGTTTTGTTGTGAAAAAACAATATTTTCAGAGGCTGCAGCGTGACAAGTACTAATGCACTGAAAGGACCTGCACCGTAGCGTTGGTTTCAGCTGCTTTTTCTGCGTGTCCTCTCGTTCCCTTACAGTCTAAGTACCAGAAAGCTCCATGAAAATCCATCTTAAACACTGTAAATAAAATAATCTCTTACCTTCTAACAGGATTGGCAGCACATCCTCATTAATCTAAACACAATACCTCCAAATTCCAACGCGACACAGTTTTTAAGAAATGTTTACAGAAAATCTATTCAAACAAAAACAGAAACACCTTATTTCCAAAAAGTATTACTGATCCGTTTGCTATGAAGACCCGAAATTGAGCTCAAAAGGTTGTCATCCTGTTTCCCTTGATCATCCTTGAGTGTTTCTACCAACTTTGAATTAGATCCACCTGTGGTAATTCCATTTTGATTGTATGATTTGAAAGGCACACACCTGTCTATATAAGGGTCCCAGAGATGACAAATACATGTCAGAGCAAAAACCAGGGGGGGGATAGCCATGAGGTGGAAAGGAACTGTCCGTAGAACTCCGAGACAGGAATTTTGTCGAGGCACAAGCTCTGAGGAAGGGTAACGCAAAACATTTCTGGCAGCATGGAAGGTCCCACTAAAGAACAACAGTTTTCTCTATCATTCTTAAAGGAAGCAGTTTGAAACCACCAAGACTCTTCCTAGAGTTGGCCGCCCGGACAATTGAGTAATCGGCGGAGAAAGGCCTTGGTCAGGGAGGGGAGGGGATAAGAAACCGAATGGTCAACTCTGCAGAGTTCCAAAAGTTTCCTCTGTGAAGATGGAGAAACCTTCCAGAAAGACAACCATCTCTACAGTACTCCAACCAATCAGGCCTTTATGTTAGAGTGGGCCAGACGGAAGCCACTACTTCAAAGTAAAAAGGCACATGACAGCCCGCTTGGAGTGTTGCCAAAAAGGCACTAAAGACTATCAGACACATGAAGAAACAAGAAATTCTCTGGTCTGAAATGAAACCTAAGATTGAACCTCTTTTGGCCTGAATGCCAAAATGTGTCAAGTCTGAGGGAAACCTGGCACCATCCGACAATGATGCATGGTGGTGGCAGCATCATGCTGGTGGGGATGTTTTTCAGGCGGCAAATGACCGAGGGAAAGATGAACGGCGCAAAGTCAGAGAGAGATCCTTGATGAAAAACCTGCTCCAGAGCGGCTCAGGACCTCAGACTGGAGCAAAGGTTCACCCTCCAAAAGGAACAACGACCCTAACTTCCAATGACCTAAGAAAGTTTTATTCAAAGTGACAGTCACTTTTGCTGTAAAAGCCCATGAAGGAGAGTGAACAGGGAAGTAAAACCTAAAACCGCATTAAATAAAAGGGGAATTGAAAGATAGAAGTCCCATTATAGGCAGTAAAGAATACAACACTGTGAAATCACAGCAGGAAGGAACAGACAATTATTGTGGAGTTCTGGGTGTTTCCTTTTTTCCCCCCATTTCTATTTTTATTGGTTCCTGGTAATTGGCCTGAAGATGACGCGGCTAACGCCCTCCTGTCCTAAAGCACAGTATTATGAGGGACTGTTTTTTTTTACCATGACTGTGTCTTGAGAAAGAGTAGAATGAAGGAGTGGGATAGTAACTGGAAGGATAAAGAGGAAGGTGATACGGTGTGATATTGGTCAACATATCGGATAGACTCGACTTGAGCACGTAGGAGAGATAGAGGGGGACTCCTCAGAACATCTTCCTGCACATCCCACACTGAAACAGTCGCGCATGCTCACTCCTCTCCTCCTCATTTCAAGTAACCGTTACGCTGCTGCTTTGTGGTAGTGGGAAGGTGTGAGGGCAAGTTTTGGTCCACTAGGGGGTTTAAGGTTAGCCTCCCGAGCTGCGCAGCGTTCTAAGATCCGGGTTTGATCCCCAGGCTGTGTCACAAACCGGCCCGTGACGGGAGGCGCATATGGGTAAGGTGACTATATACAAGGGTCAGTTCTATTACCATCATTAAACAATGTGTAGGGATACTGGAGTGATGGAGGTAGATATGTAATCAATACTATATAACAGGGTCAAGTTCTATTACCATATTAACAATGTGTAGGGATACGGAGTGGATGGAGGTAGATATGTAATCATACTACTATATACAGGGTCAGTTCTTATTACCATATTAACAATGTTGTAGGATACTGGAGTGATGGAGGTAGAATATGTAATCAATACTATAATACAGGGGTCATTTCTATTACCAATGATTAACAATGTGTAGGGATACTGGAGTGATGGAGGTAGATATGTATAGGTGGTAATCATACTTATAAGGGTCAGTTCCAATACCATAATTAAAACCTCTTATGGCTGAGATCGGCTAAGAATCACGTTAAAGGATCAATTTGACTACAGCCAGTGAAAGTGGGCAAGGCTTCCAAATTCAAACAAGAAATCTCATAATTAAAATTCCTCAAAACATACAAGTAATTTCACACCAATTTTAAAAGATAAAACTTGTTGTTAATCCCCACCACAGTGTCCGATTCAAAAAGGCTTTACGACGAAAGCAACACCAAAAACGATTATGTTAAGGTCAGTACCTAGTCACCGAAATAACACAGCCCATTTTTTCAGCCAAAGAGAGGATTCACAAAAAAGCAGAAATAGAGATAAAAATGAATCACCAACTTTGATGATCTTCATCAATGAACACTCGTAGGACTTCATGTTACACAAATACATGTATGTTTTTGTTCGATAAAGTTCATATTTTATATTCCAAAAATCTAAAGTTTACATTGTCGCGTTATGTTCAGTAATGTTTTTGCTTCCAAAATATCCGGTGATTTTGCAGAGAGCCACATCATTACAGAAATACTCATCATAAATGTTGATGAAATACAGAACATACTCATAATAAACATTGCTAAAAGATACAACTGTTTGTGGCCATGGAACTTTAGAATAATTTCTCCTTAATGCAAACCGCTGTGTCAGATTCGAAAAAAGCTTTACCCAAAAAGCACACCAATGCAATACATCTGAGTACAGCACTCAGACACAAAAACAAGCCATACAGATATCGCCAAGTTGTGGAGTCAACAGAATCAGAAATAGCATTATAAAATATTCACTTACCTTTGCATTTCAATCAGAATGCACTCCCAGGAATCCAGTTCCAACAATAAATGTTTGGTTTTTGTTCGCTAAAGTCCCATCATTTATGTTCCAAATACCTCCTTTTTGTTCTCGTGTTGAGTTTCACAAATCCAAACTCACGACGCACGGGCAAGTCCAGGCGAAAGTTCAGACGAAAAGTCAAAAAAGTTTATTTACAGTTCGTAGAAAACATGTCAAACGATGTAAGAATCAATCTTTAGGGATGTTTTTAACATAAATCTTCAATATGTTCCAACCGGAGATTTTCCTTTGTCTTTAGAAATGCCAATGGAACGCAGGGTCGCTCTCACATGAGCCGTGCGGGATCATCTCATGCCCACTCTGGAGACCTGTTAACAATCAACTATCATTCGCCCCCCCTTCACAGTAGAACGCATCAAACAAGGTTCTAAGACTGTTGACATCCAGTGGAAGCCCATAGGAAGTGCAATATGACCCATAGACACTGTAACTCGATAGGCAATTACTTGGAAAAAACTC
Source organism: Salvelinus sp. IW2-2015 (assembly GCF_002910315.2). NCBI lineage: Eukaryota > Metazoa > Chordata > Actinopteri > Salmoniformes > Salmonidae > Salvelinus > Salvelinus sp. IW2-2015. The sequence goes on from NW_019943160.1 coordinate 77,130, forward strand.
AACCTCAGAATTTTTCCACTTCCCTGGTTGGATTCTTTCTCAAAGGTTTTTGCCTGCCATAATGAGTTCTGTTATACTCCACAACATCATTCAAACAGTTTTAGAAACTTCACTGTTTTCTAATCCAAATCTTACTAATAATATGAATATTTAGCAACTGGGCCGGATAGCAGGCAGTTTACTCTGTGCACCTATTCTCCAAAAACTACTCATACCTGCCCCAGCCATAAGAAGTTAACAATGTTGCCGGGATCTGGAGTATGGAGGTAGATATGTTATTGGGTTTAAGGTGACTATATACAGGGTCAGTTCCAGTACCCCATAATTAACAAATGTGGCGGATACTGGAGTTTGATGGAGGTAGATAGGTACTGGGGTAAAGTGAATATATACAGCAGTTCCCAGTACCCATTTAAACAATGTGCAGGATACTGGAGTGATGGAGGTAGATATGTACTGGGGTAAGGTGACTATATACATGGTCAGTACCATATTAATAATGTGCAGGATACTGGAGTGATGGAGGTAGATATGTACTGGGGTAAGGTGACTAGGCATATACAGTTGAAGTCGGAAGTCTACATACACATTAGCCAAATACATTTCAACTCAGTTTTTCACAATTCCTGACATTTAATCCTAGTAAAAAATTATCTGTTTTAGGTCAGTTAGGATCACCACTTTATTTTAAGAATGTGAAATGTCAGAATAATAGTAGAGTGATTTCTTTCTTTCATCACATTCCCAGTGGGTCAGAAGTTTACATACACTCAATTAGTACTTGGTAGCATTGCCTTTAAATTGTTTAACTTGGGTCAAACGTTTCGGGTAGCCTTCCACAAGCTTCCCACAATAAGTTGGGTGAATTTTGGCACATTCCTCCTGACAGAGCTGTTGTAACTGAGTCAGGTTTGTAGACCTCCTTGCTCGCACACGCTTTTTCAGTTCTGCCCACAAATGTTATATAGGATTGAGGACAGGGCTTTGTGATGGCCACTCCAATAGCTTGACTTTGTTGTCCTTAAGCCATTTTGCCACAACTTTGTAAGTATGCTTGTGGTCATTGTGCAATTGGAGACCCATTTGAGACCAAGCTTTAACTTCCTGACTGATGTCTTGAGATGTTGCTTCAATATATCCACCTATTTTCCTGCCTCATGATGCCACCTATTTTGTGAAGTGCACCAGTCCCTCTTGCAGCAAAGCAAACATGATGCTGCCACCCCGTGCTTCACGGTTGGGAGGGTGTTCTTCGGCTTGCAAGTCTCTACCTATTTCCTCCAAACATAATGATGGTCATTATGGTCAAATAGTTCTATTTTTGTTTCATCAGACCAGAGGAGATTTCTCCAAATAGTACGATCTTTGTCGCCATGTGCAGTTGCAAACTGTAGTCTGGATTTTTTTATGGTGGTTTTGGAGCAGTGGCTTCTTCCTTGCTGAGCGGCCGTTCAGGTTATGTCGATATAGGACTCGTTTTACTGTGGATATAGATACTTTTGCACCTGTTTCCTCCAGCGTCTTCACAAGGTCCTTTGCTGTTGTTCTGGGATTGATTCACACTTTTCACACCAAAGTACGTTTATCTCTAGGAGACAGAATGCGTCTCCTTCCTGAGCGGTATGGCGGCTGCGTGGTCCCATGGTGTTTAAACGTGCGTACTATTGTTTGTACAGATGAACGTGGTACCTTCAGGCATTTGTAAATTGCTCTCAAGGATGAACCAGACTTGTGGAGGTCTACATGGTGTTTATGCTTGCGTACTATTGTTTGTACAGATGAACGTGGTACCTTCAGGCATTTGTAAATTGCTCTCAAGGATGAACCAGACTTGTGGAGGTCTACAATTTTTTTCTGAGGTCTTGGCTGATTTCTTTTGATTTTCCCATGATGTCAAGCAAAGAGGCACTGCGTTTGAAGGTAGGCCTTGAAATACATCCACAGATACACCTCCAATTGACTCAAATTATGTCAATTAGCCTATCAGAAGCTTCTAAAGCCATGGCATCATTTTCTGGAATTTTCCAAGCTGTTTAAAGGCACAGACAACTTAGTGTATGTAAATTCCAGTGAGTCATAAATTGTGATACAGTGAATTATAAGTGAAATAATCTGTCTGTAAACAATTGTTGGAAAAATGACTTGTATCATGCACAAAGTAGACGTCCTAACCGACTTGCCAAAACTATAGTTTGTTAACAAGAAATTTGTGAAGTGGTTGAAAAACGAGTTTTAATGACTCCAACCTAAGTGTATGTAAACTTCCGACTTCAACTGTATATAGCCTGTGTAGCCATTTTGCTTGCAAACTGATATGTGACACGTATTAATGCCAAAATAACATGCATAACAGAATATATATATATGTATTTATTTATTTAGCTAAACAGGCTTTGCCCCACCTGCTCTGAATGACACGTCACCACTATACTACATTGTTATTGATTACTGCATTGTTGGGCTCAGAGCTGCAGTAAAGGCCTTTCACTGGACTTGTGCTCCTGACTTTACAACCTGAAACTTAACTATTGCAATGCTGTGAAATACAAAATTTGGAAACAAATGACTTAATGTTTTTCTATTTGTATGTGCAATTATTATAATTTTGTCCAAACCTGAGAATATTCTAGATATTTAGATTTTTTTTTAATCTCTGTAGTCATCATCTGAATTATGCCAAATTGTGAGTTGACACTAACACACAATTTTGCACACTGACTAAGGAGGAACTAAGGAGGAAGTGAAAAGTTAGCACTACATGCTAAAAAGTTCCCCACCATGCATAAATTAATACATGTTATATTTTAACCTTCTACTGCAGTGGGCTAAATCATGGTCACACAGAGTGTTTCTTGGTAGTCTTAAACAAATCTACTTTGAAACAAAAGTATACACCTCAGACACATGGTTATGGGCTTAAAAAAAAAGAAGACACCTGTATCATGTCAGATATAGAGTTGAAATGTATTACATTGAGTTTGAATCCCAATATTACACTTTATATATATATCACAGAATACTGAAATGGAACAAAACTGTTTGACAAAGAAACACTGGATCTCAGCGTTAAAAAAAAATAATCATGTTGATTAATTATTAAATTATGAAAAAAATTCATAACATTCCGACCATGAGGCAACTAGGTAATTTGACTGCAGGGAAGGGCTTCCTATGTGGGGGAGGTGAGGAGGCTGATCTTTTACAGTTTTAGATGTTCCAACTCTGGGTGAGTGGGCTATAATGATACCTTGACTCATCACATGCGTCCCAAATGGCATCATTTTGCCTAAATGGTGCACTACCTATAGGGCTCTGATTAAAAGTAGTGCACTATATAGGGAATAGAGTGTCACTTGGGACTCAGAAAATGAATAACTTTACTCATCAACTCTGTTATATTGACTGGTTTTGCCTGTTTGATGGTTTCTCTGAGGGCATAGTGGGATTTCTTATAAGTGTCTGGATTAGTGTCCCACTCCTTGAAAGCGGCAGGTGCGAATGTTGCCTGTAGTCCATGGCTTCGGGTTGGGAAATGTACGTACGGTCACTGTGGGGACAACGTCGTCGATACACTTATTGATGAAGCCGGTGATTGAGGAGTATACCACCTCAAATTTCATTTTTTTTACTGACATGGCCAAGGGCTACTGGCACAATATAGAACAGAGTAATAACACGTTCTAGGTGCCTGCTCATCTGTAACAAGCAATATTATGATATCACCTTCCAAAGTCAGGCAGTTGCTGGTGCATTGGCTTGATACAGTAAGGCCTTTATCAATTATATTACATATCACTATATAATTAAATGATTTGGTCTCAGATTGACAAGACAATAACCCCTTAACCGACAGTCTATCAAAAAATAATAGTATCTTGCAGCGATCTTTGACGACAGAGAACAGGTGCCAACGTTAGAATGCTCTGGGCTTGTTCCTGAGACACATTGGCTTTCCTAACAACGATATCGAACTTGTACAATGAGAGACCGGATACATTTACCGTAGTGCAATGTATAAATGCACACGAATTAACTTCAGGCTGCGTCACACGAACTAATAACTGATTTTCAATCGAAGCATTTGAAAATTGTGTATGTTGCGATTGTTAATTTACTTGTTTGAATTTTGAACGTTTAGTAGACTACGTTTTCAGAAAATGGTGGGCCGTGTTTTTGGTTGTACTATGGTACTGGGTAACCTGGGAGTGGCTCCAGTCCACAACAGACACACAATGGATAGACAGACAGGCTTGATACAATATTACCACTGCTTGGTCGGCCTTTTGATACTGTAGCTCGTAGGCAATCGATAACATGGTTTAGTGACTGTAAATCCTTGCCATTGCAGTGTGTCTTCAGTGGCCAATGTTGCTATAGCGAGGTTGCTAACGTCGTTAGCTAGCTTTGCTAACAGCAGTGGTATTGTTTTGCCGAAATCTCTAGCTGGCTAGCCTACCTCCACGTTAGCGAGTAGTAACACCTGAGGGAAAACTGCTTTTATACTACGAGATAGCTGCCTTTCAAAGAATATGGAAACCACTTTTGATATAAACCATCTTTTCCCTGAAACGATTACAGTTTTGGACCATAACCTAATTGCAGGTGGAACATCGCTGGGAAGGTAACGTTAGGCTTATCGTTTTCAGCAGCCAGAACAGCTTTTCATTTAGCATAATTATTTTCATTTGGCATATTATATGCAAATATAATGTGTTTGAAGCAAAGTTTACGACCTCTGGCTACATGTGATGTTCTTTTCAACATGATTGCAGAGAGCATCCGCCCTGTCAGCCCAATACAGTTGTGCATGACGTCAATAGTGTATCGATATGCGGTGTTCATGTGCTAGTCTGAACTAGCGGAGCGTTAAGAACAACTGGGATTTAGGAAATCTCCGACTTTCGACTTCAGTGTGTTCAAGATAACTGTGAAAATCGTTTTTGAATTGTCAGCAATTCGGAATTCCAAGTCAGAAACTTTGGCCTCTTTATAGAACTCGGACTTTCCCGACCCGAAGATACAATGTTGATTTGACTTCATTTTTTTCTCGAGTTCCCAGTTGTCTTGAAAGCACCACAAGAAAAGGACATTTCAGACTCGCTGAACTGCTTGTAATACACATGCCGTATTCAAAAAGTTAGCAAGTCAGAAATATCCGAATTTCTACTAATCATTCAATCCCTTCCCCAGCATGCTAATTCAAAGTGACAAACGGTCTATAAAGCCTATATGTAACCTACATTTATATTCTTACATTTTGACTGTTTTTGATAAAAGATCACTGAGCAGTATGAAACACTAGGCTACCATATTAGACCAATACTGTAAAATACACTTGTGATCAATAGAGCCCCACAGTGGAGGTGTCATAATGCCCATAAAACCTAGCGGTCAAACAGGGAAATGGTTCCAAGCGTTTTTCCACCATTCATTTTTCCCATAGGGGATTATAGAAACACTTATAATAAGGGCTGTGTTTCGTGTAGGCTTACCCTGGAGTGACGTTTTGATAACCATGTAAATCTCTTGGCTCTATTTACTCTCTGATTCGAAAATGCTAATTATAATGAAAGTAGACATCATGCAAGACTAAAAATCCCTGCAAGCTCCTGCACGTCATCTCTGGCTGGCACCTTTACTAACAGGTATTGTCAATTTAAAACATGCACAAGACAGTTCACAGAATTGTCAATTTAAAGAAGTGTAGCCAATTTATTAATTACAAAATGTAGCTAACATTAGATAGTTAATCCAGAGAATCCCGAGATTCTTTACCTCAATTTTGCAGTCTCGTCCAGATCATCATGGCATTTGTAGTTCTTTATGAAAGCCACATTAGCAGCTAATTAGCATTTACATTTTTTTTTGGGGGGGGGGTAAATACAGGTGAAAGATATTGATTAAGGTCACCTTGTCCTAAGGAGATTTACACTTATCAAAATGTCACGCCAGGGTAAGACCACACCTTATTTTAAGTGTTTCTAAAGTCCCCTATGGGAAAAATTATTGGAACCATTTCCTTGTTTTGACCGCTAGGTTTTATGGGTATCAATAACAAGTTACAACGAGCTACCACAAGGCAGCTTCTTGTCATTAGCTATCTGACTGTTCAGAATCATAACAAAGCACGGCTTCCGGCCACATCGATGAGCAAGCATCATTTTAGTGTCAGTCAACTCATCTATAGAGCTCCAGGGCCCTGCCCCAGTATGCCTGATAGAGAGGTTTTTTCTCCTTTATTTAACTAGGCAAGTCAGTTAAGAACAAATTCTTATTATAATGACGGCCTATGAACAGTGGGTTAACTGCCTTGTTCAGGGGCAGAACGGCAGATTTGTACCTTGTCAGCTCGGGGATTCGATCTTGCAACCTTTCGGTTACTAGTACAACCATTAGGCTACCTGCCTCTCAGATGTCTCTAACGCCCAGGAAGCTCCAATTCAAACTCCCATTAGACGGCTCTGCAAGCGTTTTAATGTCGAAATATGTTTCTCACCAAATATGGAGTTTTGCTGAGCAACTATTTTCATTTACTGCCATTACGGCCAGTATTAATTTCCAAAAAAGGTATCAATTGGAAGTACATACCAGCCGTAATGGGGATAAATTAAGAAAGTTGCTCTGTGAAACTCCATATTTGGTGAGTGACAAACTTATTTTGACATTATTAAAACGCTTGCAAAGCTGTCTAATTGGAATTTGAATCTGAGCTTCCTGGGCGTTACGCCTCAATCACACCGACAGCGGCACAAAATAGTACGCAGCGTCATCTGGATATGTGTGCAACAAAAGTTTAACATCCACCTTCTGCTACCATTTCTGTCAAGCCGTCTATGCATAGAGTTTGATGCATACGTTCCATAAATCCAACATGTGCACCACCCAGAACGCACTGCCTCTGCAACGTAACGCTGCAAGGCAAACGCAGCGTTTCATTGGAAATGAATGTAATTCTGGTGTACCAAAATGCAATGATGCTGTCGGTGTGATCGAGGCATTCGAGAGCAGACCCGTCATACTCATCGTCAACATCTCTAACGCACAGATACTGAGGCACAGGGCCTGGTTTCCCAAAATCATCTTAGCGCTGAGTTAATCGTTAAAACCTTCACAGGAGCATTGTTGAATCTCAGAGCTGTTTTTTCCGAAACCGTCATTACTAAAATTGTACTTGAAAATGCTTGTTATTTACCGACTGCCACAGACCACTCATAGAACAGCTATGTGCGTTGTTGGATGTCTCCTCCCCCCCCTTACCGAGTCACTTTATACACAGAAGATCTCCGCTAAACATAGAATCAAGATGTTTATCTCTCTCTGTGACCGCCGATAACTTCACAAGGAAGTTGACTACAAATACAAAGTTGCCAATGTCTTTGCAATTATTACAAACAAGCGAAGGTTAAAAAGATGCTTCAAATGAAGACCGAAATGAAAATTAAATTAAAAGATAAATACCAACAATGCTTTCGGAAAGTATTCAGACCCCTTGACTTTTTTCACATTTTGTTACGTTACAGCCTTATTCTAAAATTGATTAAATAAAAAAAGAAATCCTCAGCAATCTGCACACAATACCCCATAATGGCATTTATTAAAAATAAAAAACAGAAATACCCTTATTTACATAAGTATTCAGACCCTTTGCTATGAGACAGGAAATTGAGCTCACGTGCATCCTGTTTCCATTGAACATCCTTGAGATGTTTCTACAACTTGATTGGAGTCCACCTGTAGTAAATTCAATTGATAGGACATGATTTGGAAATATAAGGTCTAGATAAGGTCCCACAGTTGACAGTGCATGTCAGAGCAAAAACCAAGCCATGAGGTCGAAGGACTTGTCCGTAGACCTCCGAGACAGGATTGTGTCGAGGCACAGATCTGGGGAAGGGTACCAAAACATTTCTGCAGCATTGAAGTTCTCCAAGAACACAGTGGCCTCCATCATTCTTAAATGGAAGATGTTTGGAACCACCAAGACTCTTCTTAGAACTGGCTGCCTGGCCAAACTGAGCAATCGGGGGAGAAGGGCCTTGGTCAGGGAGGCAACCAAGAACCCGATGGTCCCTCTGACGGAGCTTTAGAGTTCCTCTGTGTAGATGGGAGAACCTTCCAGAAAGACAACCATCTCTGCAGCACTTCACCAATCAGGCCTTTATGGTAGAGTGGCCAGACGGAAGCCACTCCTCAGTAAAAGGCACATGACTGCCTGCTTGGAGTTTTCTCAAAAGGCACCTAAAGGACTCTCAGACAATGAGAACAAGATTCTCAGGTCTGATGAAACCAAGATTGAACTCTTTGGCCTGAAGGCCAAGTTGTCACGCCTGGAGGAAACCTGGCACCATCCCTACGGTGAAGCATGGTGGTGGCAGCATCATGCTGTAAGAATGCTTTTCAGCGCAGGGACTGGAGACTAGTCAGGATCGAGGGAAAGATGAACGGAGCAAAGTACAGAGAGATCCTTGATGAAAACCTGCTCCAGAGCGCTCAGGACCTCGAACTGGGGGCGAAGGTTTCACCTTGTCCAAACCAACGGTTCACCTTAAGCACCAACAGCGCGATAAGCCGACTAACGCAGGTCCATAGTTCGTGCTATCTATCCACCCCTACCGCGCGATCATCAGCCTCCGCCCCTGATGCGGGATCCAATGTGGAGATTCTACATTCGAATGTCCTTGAGTGGCACAGCCAGAGCCTGGACTTGAACCCAATCAAACATCGATGAAGAGACCTGAAAATATCTGTGCAGAAACGTTCCCCATCCAACCTAACAGAGCTTGAGAGGATCTGCAGAGAAGAATAGGAGAAACTCCCAAAATACAGGCGTGCCAAGCTTGTAAGGTCATACCCAAGAAGACTCGAGGCTGTAATCACTGCCAAAGGTGCTTCTACAAAATACTGTGCAAAGGGTCTGAATACTTATATAAATGTGATATTTCAGTTTTTGTATTTTTAATGAATTAGAAAAAAAATAAACTGTTTATGCTTTGTCATTATAGGGTATTGTGTGGATTGATGGGGGAATAAAACTATTTAATCAATTTTAGAATAAGGCTGTAACGTAACAAAATGTGAAAAAAAGTAACGGGGTGAATACTTTCCGAAAGCACTGTATCTATACTGAACAAGAATATAAAAGCAACATGCAACAATTTCAACGATTTTACTGAGTTACAGTTCATATATGAAATCAGTTAATTGAAATATATTCATTAGACTCTAATCTATGGATTTCACATGACTGGGCAGGGGCACAGTCAAGGGTGGCCCTGGGAGGGCATAGGCCCACCCACTTGGGAGCCAGGCACAGCCATTCAAAATGAGTTTTCCCCCACAAAAAGGCTTTATTACAGACAAAAATATTCCTCAGTTTAATCATCTGTCCGGGTGGCTGGTCTCAGGCGATCCCGCAGGTGAAGAAGCCAAATTTCGAGGTCCTGGGGTGGCGTGGTTACACATGGTCTGTGGTTGTGAGGCCGGTTGGACGTACTGCGAAATTCTCTAAAACGACATTGGAGGCGGCTAATGGTAGAGAAATGAACATTAATTTCTCTGGCTACAGCAACATTCCTGTACTCAGCATGCCAATTGCACGCTCCCTCAGAACTTAAGACATCTGTGGCATTGTGTTGTGTGACAAAACTGCATATTTTTTAGAGTGGTCTTTTATTGCCCCCCAGCACAAGGTGCACCTGTGTAATGATCATGCTGTTTAATCAGCTTCTTGATATGCCACATCTGTTAGGTGGATGGATTATCTTGGCAGAGGATAAATGCTCACTAACAGGGATGTAAACAATTTTGTCCACAAAATTTGAGAGATATTAGCTTTTTGTGCAGTATGGAACATTTCTGGGATCTTTTGAAACATGGGACCAAAAATTTACATGTTGTGTTTAAGGTTTTATTAGTATATTTCAATGATATTCAAATCAATTTCATGTTCATCCAATTTAGTTTTATTTGACTACTGTCTGTAATTTTTGCCTCATATTTCATGACGTGTTGCTTAACAGTAGCCCTAGATCTCTTTTACATTACATTACACATCAGAGTCATTTGACGAAGGCGTCTTCTCTAGGGGATAGTTTTGTTAACATCCCCGACATTCAACCTAAACATTAACACGTGATGCTCGGTCTCAACATTAACACGTGATGCTCGGTCTCAACATTAACACGTGATGCTCGGTCTCAACATTAACACCTGATGCTCAGTCTCAACATTAACACGTGGTGCTCGGTCTCGACATTAACACGTGATGCTCGGTCTCGACATTAACACGTGACGCTCGGTCTCGACATTAACACGTGACGCTCGGTCTCGACATTAACACGTGATGCTCGGTCTCAACATTAACACGTGATGCTTGGTTTAAATATTAACATGTGATGCTTGTTCTCAACATTAACACGTGATGCTTGGTATAAACATTAACACGTGATGCTTGCTCTCAACATTAACACGTGACGCTCGGTCTCAACATTAACACGTGATGCTCGGTCTCGACATTAACACGTGACGCTTGCTCTCAACATTAACACGTGACGCTTGCTCTCAACATTAACACGTGACGCTCGGTCTCAACATTAACACGTGATGCTCGGTCTCAACATTAACACGTGATGCTCGGTCTCGACATTAACACCTGATGCTCAGTCTCAACATTAACACGTGATGCTCGGTCTCGACATTAACACGTG
>NW_019943160.1:91287-97147 GCF_002910315.2 Salvelinus sp. IW2-2015
CGTATATGTTGACTCTGCAGAGCATCTCTCTCCTCTCCTTCTCTCTCTCTCTCTCTCTCTCGCTCTCTCTCTCTCTCTCTCTCTCTCTCTCTCTCTCTCTCTCTCTCTCTCTCTCTCTCTCTCTCCTCCCACGCACACAGAGGAAGGGGACTTGCGGTGGGGTTTCTGAAGGTTGGCTATAAGAAGTTATTTCTGCTTGTGAGTCCCACTTTCTTAATTCGTTTTTTCCACAATGTATTTGATGCAACATAGGCAAAAGTTTGTTTCTATTAATACAAAAGTGTGTTTCCTGTTTTGCAACACTTATTCAGTAAGAGGGAGTGATCAGTTCAGTCAAGTGTAGGGCTGTGACAGTCTTGGAATTTTGGACAATTGGCCAGCCAAATGACCTCGGTCACCGTAATAACTGATCGAATAGCAAAACGAATAAGCATATGTCCTCCACTCCTGTCTGCATGTGCTGCCATAGAAATACAATGAATAGAACGGGCGTCCCCATTCAAGTCAATGATGGCATAATGGGTGGACTGGCGGTCATTGCAAGTACACTCATAGGAACAAAACAGGAAGTAAAATATGCGCTGGGATTTGTTGATTCAACTCAACTGAAGTGCATTCCATTGCATGATCATTTTAAATGAACATTCTACATTACCATGGAAATTATTGCATCACAATAGCAGGCGGCAATAGATCTAGGTTAATAATATACAGGTTAAGACAAGGATTCTAATATCCCATAACCCTTTGTGCCACTATTCAACAAGGGACTCTTTTTACTGACTCTGATCTTTTCCAGTCGTTCAGTCAAAATAACAAATCTTTTGACTCATTTAGTACATTTGAGGCTGTGATTTGAGTCAGTAATGCCTGGAACACGCAGGACTCCCTACCGGCGAACGATCAACTGAAAACTTGAAAGAGTCATGATTCTACAAGCCTCTCATTCACGTCTCGTTCTCCATAGGGGACTTATTGCAGCTCTCAGAAATGAGACTTGTGAACGTGTGCTTTAAACAATGTACATTTGTTAATTGCCAAGCATACAACTATGTCTGCTTTGGACTGACCAGCAGGTCAAATGGATGTTCAACAATAACAAATCGTTCGCACATCCCTACGAGGGACAAGCTTACGCATTTGGAATGACTGGGAGTGAATTGTAGCAGTACAGAACGTTTGCCTTCAAAGTGAAAAATAAACACAATCATAGTGAATGTTAGCTAAATACTCAGCAAACACATAACCATAGCCCTAGTAGACTCCGCCAGCAATATTATCATCATTGGTCAAATGATTGTATTATTTTAGGTGCCTTTAATAAGAATTGGCTAGATAAATCCTCTGCTAAGGATAGAAAAACGACTGAAAATATGTATTTTACTCAATTAATTGTAGAAGCAACGAGAATCAACCCACACATTTATAATGGGACCTTGCTGGGTTGGCTCTTGGTGACACGTCCTGTCAGGGTTCTACGTTCAGGTGTTCTTCCAGACTGCTTCAGTGATCATTCCATCATCTATTGTGTTTGGAAAAGGAACATACTTAAAGCACCACCTAAATTATTGATTTATTTAAGACAATGTAAAAATGTAAATATTGATGACTTGATATCCATAAACTGGCAAAGATAATGTAGTGGTGATTGTCCTATGAAAAGCCACTGGCACAGGAGAGAGCTGTCCATAACACGTCCACAAGAATCAGCTTTCCAAACGTTACTCTTTTCAGGTGAACTTCCCATTTTATTGCGTGTATATAAAATTGTAAATTGCTCCAAAGCACATATTCCTATAGAAAAGGTGCAGAGAGATGCATTCTATAAGCGGTATCTGTGATACAGTAACAACTGCACGTGCTCTCCTCTCACCTGTGCTTAATCCTTCCTATATACACACGACCAGTGACCTATGACCTCAACATATAGCGCCCTCTAGTGTACAAAGCAAGTAAAAACAACCCTTGACAGACAACATACACACAACACAAACAGGCAAAAACAGCTCCTATAGATAGTCTGACAAGTAATAACAAAAAAAATCCACAGTAGTTCTGGAAATACACAAATAACTTTTAAATAGGTCAAATAATATAAATGAAGATATAAATGACACGGTCGGCAGCATAATAGCTGATGTTTTAGTCTATTAGCTCATCTGTTACATCAGATCATCATTTCACCCACAATTCCATCAATGCTGGGTATACAGTGCCTTCAGGAAGTATTCACACCCCTTGGCTTTACACACATTTTGTAGTGTTATGGCCTGAATTTAAATGGATTCAATTACAATTTGGAGTCACTGACCTACACACAATGCCCCATAATGTAAAAGAGGAATTATGTTATTATTATTTATTTTTTATTTTTTTACAAATGAATTACAAATGAAAAGATGAAATGTCTTGAGTCAATAAGTATTCAACCACTTGGTTATGACAAGCCTGAATAAGTTCAGGAGTAAAAATTTCACATAAGTTGCATGGACTCTCTGTGCAATAATAGTGTTAAACATGATTTTTGAATGACTACCTCATCTCTGTACCCCACACATACAATTATATGTAAGGTTCCTCAGTCGAGCAGTGAATTTCAAACGCAGATTCAACCACAAAGACCAGGGAGGTTTTCTAATGCCTCGTAAAGAATGGAACCTATTGGTATATGGGTAAACATTTTTTTTTAAAGCAGACGTTGAATATCTCTTTGAGCATGGTGAAGTTATTAATTACACTTTGGATGGTGTATCAACACACCCAGTCATAGTGCTGAGCGATTAGTGCTTTTCTAGGTTGTTTTGGTTAGATTATTTAAAAACAATCACGTTTTTACATTTTCTTTTTTTTTTTTTTAAACATTCAATGCATTACGAAAAAATGACATAAATAATTTGAGTTTTTTAATGGAAATTCCAAATCCCAAAATTGTGAACATTCAATTGCCAAAACATAGAAAATATTCCATTGTCTCTGTCAGGTGTAACGGCTTTCGTCTTCCTCCTCGTCTGAGGAGGAGAAATTAGAAGGATGGGAGGACCAATGTGCAGCGTGGTAATTGTTCATCTTGATTTAATAAAAGTGAACACTCAAAATACAAAAAACAACAAATGTGAAAAAACCGAAACAGTTCTGTCTGGTGCAGACACACGAAGACTGAAGACAACCACCCACCAAACCCAACACAAAACAGGCTACCTAAATATGGTTCCCAATCAGAGACAACGACAAATACCTGCCTCTGATTGAGAACCATATCAGGCCAAACACAGAAATAGGAAAACATAGAAATATAAACATAGACTGCCCACCACAACTCACGCCCTGACCATACTAAATAAAGACAAAACAAAGGAAATAAAGGTCAGAACGTGACATCAGGTCCACATTGAGTAAACATCAATAGAAATAACTATGAAATTATAAAATATATCAATTAAATCAATCAAATTTATTTATGTATTTATATATCCCTTCTTACATCAGTTGATATCTCACAGTGCTGTACAGAAACCCAGCCTAAAACCCCAAACAGCAAGCAATGCAGGTGTAGAAGCACGGTGGCTAGGGAAAAACTCCCTAGAAAGGCCAAAACCTAGGAAGAAACCTAGAGAGGAACCAGGCTATGAGGGGTGGCCAGTCCTCTTCTGGCTGTGCCGGGTGGCGTTTATAACAGAACATGGCCAAGATGTTCAAATGTTCATAAATGACCAGCATGGTCAAATAATAATAATCACAGTGGTAGACTGTTACAATACATCAATCATTACTAGACTGTTAAATACATCAGTCATTACTAGACTGTTACAAATACATCAATCATTACTAGACTGTTACATACATCAATCATTACTAGACTGTTACCAATACATCAATTCATTACTAGACTGTTATAATACATCAGTCATTACTAGACTGTACAATACATCAGTCATTACTAGACTGTTACAATACATCAGTCATTACTAGACTGTTACAATACATCAATCATTACTAGACTGTTACAATACATCAGTCATTACAGGACTGTTACAATACATCAGTCATTACTAGACTGTTACAATCATCAATCATTACTAGACGTACATACATCAGTCATCTAGATCTGTACAATACATCAACTTACTAGACTGTTACAATACATCAATCATTACTAGACTGTTACAATACATCAATCATTACTAGACTGTACAATACATCAGTCATTACTAGACTGTTACATACATCATCATTACTAGACTGTTCAATACATCAATCATTACAGGACTGTTACAACTAATCAATCATTCTAGACTGTTACAATACATCAATCATTACTAGACTGTACAATACATCAATCATTACAGGACTGTTACAATACATCAATCATTTACTAGACTGTTACAATACATCAGTCATTACAGGACTGTTACAATACATCAATCATTACTGGACTGTTACAATACATCAGTCATACTAGACTGTTACAATACATCAGTCATTACTAGACTGTTACAATACATCAATCATTACTAGACTGTTACAATACATCAATCATTACTAGACTGTTACAATACATCAATCATTACTAGACTGTTACAATACTCATCATACTAGACTGTACAATACATCAGTCATTACAGCCTGTTTCTATTCATCTATTACCAGTCATATTACCAGGGTTTAGAGGTTCAAGCCTGTTCTATTCATTCTATTTACCAGTCATATTACCAGGGTTAGAGGTTCCAAGCCTGTTCTATTCATTCTTTTACCAGGGTTAGAGGTTCCAAGCCTGTTCTATTCATTCTATTTACCAGTCATTTACCAGGGTTAGAGTTCCAAGCCTGTTCTATTCATTCTATTTACAGTCATATTACCAGGGTTAGAGGTTCCAAGCCTGTTCTATTCATTCTATTTTTATGTCTGCTGCTTTGTGGTCATTCAGTCACACAAAACAAATATAAAGATATATTTTAACCTGTTATGGTGTTATTTTATTCTCATGACAGTCTTCATCCAGAACCGTAATTGTGCAGGCCTATTCAAATGTAGTAGTTTCCCTATGTATAATGCTTTTTGATTCCTCTAATTGCCCCTGAAGGGATTAATCAAAGCTGAATTAGATTCAGTTGAGAATGACTTGAATTATGAATTGCAATTCATTGCGTTACAACCAAATTCATTGTAATGTCTCCCTAGGACCAGCAGGGGGCGCATGTCGAGACAGAGCCTCTGTGCGTCTTGGATTCTTTGTGAAAGAGAACCTTCAGAGGCACGGCTACGGACTGGAGCTGTTTAGCTTCATGCTGCAGGTGAGACAGACGTGACCACCCTTTACCTGGGATGGAAGCAGGGTTAGGGTTTACCTGGGATGGAAGCATGGTTGGGGTTTACCTGGGATGGAAGCAGGGTTAGGGTTTACCTGGGACGGAAGCAGGGTTGGGGTTTACCTGGGACGGAAGCAGGGTTAGGGTTTACCTGGGACGGAAGCAGGGGTTGGGGTTTACCTGGGACGGAAGCAGGGTTAGGGTTTACCTGGGCCGGAAGCAGGGTTAGGGTTTCCCTGGGATGGAAGCAGGGTTGGGGTTTACCTAGGACGGAAGCAGGGTTGGGGTTTACCTGGGACGGAAGCAGGTTGGGGTTTACCTGGGACGGAAGCAGGGTTAGGGTTTACCTGGGACGGAAGCAGGTTTGGGGTTTACCTGGGACGGAAGCAGGGTTTACCTGGGACGGAAGCAGGGTTAGGGTTTACCTGGGACGGAGCAGGGTTGGGGTTTACCTGGGACGGAGCAGGGTTTACCTGGGACGGAAGCAGGGTTAGGGTTTACTCTGGGACGGAAGCAGGGTTGGGGTTTACCTGGGACGGAAAGCAGGTTGGGGT
>NW_019943160.1:98609-118799 GCF_002910315.2 Salvelinus sp. IW2-2015
TTGTCGAGGGTGCAACGGTCAGCACCTCAGGAGTAAATGTCAGTTGACTTTTCATAGCCGATCATTGAGAGTATCTCTCCGCTCCTGCTGTCTCTAGACAGGTGGTACGTCCGGTGAACAGGTCAGGGTACATAGCCGCAGGCAGAACAGTTGAAACTGGAGCAGCAGCACGGCCAGGTGGACTGGGACAGCAAGGAGTCATCATGCCAGGGTAGTCCTGAGCATGGTCCTAGGGCTCAGGTCCTCCGAAAGAGAGAATTAGAGAGAGCATACTTAAATTCACACAGGACAGGAGATACTCCACGATATAACAGACTGACCCTAGCCCCCCGACACAAACTACTGCAGCATAAATATGGAGGCTGAGACAGGAGGGTTCAGGAGACACCTGTGGCCCCATTCCGATGATACCCCCGGACGGGCCAAACAGGCAGGATATAAACCCCACCACTTTGCCAAAGCACAGCCCCCACACCACTAGAGGGATACCTTCAACCACCAACTTACCATCCTGAGACAAGGCCGAGTATAGCCCACAAGATCTCCGCCTCGGCACAACCCAAGGGGGGCGCCAACCCAGACAGGAAGACCACGTCAGTGACTCAACCCACTCAAGTGATGTACCCCTCCTAGGGACGGCATGGAAGAGCACCAGTAAGCCAGTGACTCAGCCCCTGTAATAGGGTCAGAGGCAGAGAATCCCAGTGGAGAGAGGGGAACCGGCCAGGCAGAGACAGCAAGGGCGGTTCGTTGCTCCAGTGCCTTTCCGTTCACCTTCCACACTCCTGGGCCAGACTACACTCAATCATAGGACCTACTGGAAGAGATGAGTCTTCAGTAGAGACTTAAAGGTTGAGACCGAGTCTGCGTCTCTCACATGGGTGGCAGACCATTCTCATAAAAATGGAGCTCTATAGAGAAAGCTGCCTCAAGCTGTTTGCTTAGAAATTCTAGGGACAATTAGGAAGCCTGCATTTGTGACCGTACGCGTACGGTTAGGATGTACGGCAGGAACCAAATCGGAAAGATAGGTAGGAGCAAAGCCATTGTAATGCTTTGTAGTTAGGCAGTTTTAAAACCTTGAAAACCAGCCCTTGCCTTAACAGGAAGCCAGTGTAGGGAGGCTAGCCTGGAGTAAATATGTCACATTTTTTTGGTTCTAGTTCAGGAGTTCCATAGCAGCCGTAATTTAGCACTAACTGAAGTTTATTTAGTGCTTTTAAATCCCATGACAAACCCCAAACACATGTCATAGCCATCGTACCAAATCAACACATTACAGACTACCACCACAGTCAACGGGAGTTAGCACTCTTCAAAAACCTGAAAAAAGGGAACAACTTTCTAAATATGTTATGCAGCAAAAACAACCCAAATATTTTAAAATCTGACTTTAGTAACCACATTTAATGGGGCCTACAATACATCAATCATTACTAGACTGTTACAATACATCAAGTCATTACTAGACTGTTACAATACATCAATCAATTACTAGAGACACTCATGTTACAATACATCAGTCATATACTAGACTGTTACAATACATCAATCATTACTAGACTGTTACAATACATCAATCATTACTAGACTGTTACAATACAAATCATTCATAACAGATGTTACATACACATCATTCATTCTAGACTGTTTACAATACATCAATCATTACTAGACTGTTACAATACATCAATCATTACTAGACTGTTTACAGATAGGGTTTACCTGGGACGGAAGCAGGGTTGGGGTTTACCTGGGACGGAAGCAGGGTTGGGGTTTACCTGGGACGGAAGCAGGGTTAGGGTTTACCTGGGACGGAAGCAGGGTTGGGGTTTACCTGTCACGGGGTCAATTTGAATTGGAGTAAACTGAAATCCAATTCAATAATTGAAAAATTGCATTTGTCAGTAATGATTTCTCAATAAACTGTGAAGGAGGTATTTATTTTAAATTTTTTAAAATTTGTCCATTGTAAATTCAAATCACTTCCTGAATTCAGATGCTTCAATTCTAATTGACTCCAACCCTGGTCAGAAGGAATGAACACTGAATGGTTACGCCTGACTGGATGCTGGGGTATATTCACTAGGAAGCAAACGGGAAGGGACCTACCTTAATTTGCCCGATAAGAAACTTGTTTTCGTTAGACGTTTTTTGTTACAAAGCTTTTTGCTACAGTTTGCACTAATGAATACACCCCTGCTCTCATGATAGTTGAGCGGAGCACTCAGTCTCGTTTGACCCGGGGTGTATTCATTACGCCGGTTCTGTTGCAAAACATTTTGCAACAGAAACCGTTTAATCTAAACTCTGTTGAGTTCCGTTTTGTTCTTAAACGGAAGTTGTAGTTCAGTCGTGTCTCTCTTAAAAAAATAAAATAAGGGTCTGGAAGAAGTTGGAAGGAACCCCGCGGAAGAATCTATCATTTATAGATGTGCAACTTGTGCCAAGTACTTTATAGACTATTCAGATTGGAATGGCAACTTGTGGAAACCATACAATTAAAATTAAACTACAACTTCCATTTAAGAACTCAACAGCTTTTATGTCGTGTTGAAGAGCGTTTGGGAGTAAACGGTCTCAGTTGCAAAACGTTTTTTTTTGTTTTTGCAACAGATTACATTTTGTTTGCAATAGAATCAGTGTAATGAATGCACCCCAGGCTATGACAACTAGAGCACACAGACTGGAATGTGGTGTGAGTCGCTGCGCTAGAAGTGATATTGCTAGAGATTACAGAGTGTTGTCAAGAAGGTGTTTTCCCTAATGTCTGCTCGTTGAGACGTGTGGTAACTGCTTCGTTTGTTTTCTCCCCCTCCATGTTCAGAACAAAAAGGTGGAGCCAGTGCTGATGGCTTACGACAGGCCCTCCCCTAAGTTCCTCTCTTTTCTGGAGAAGCATTACTGTCTGAAAAACAGTGTACCTCAGGTATGATTTCATGGCGGTCTCTCCTCCCCAACACCGTATCGTCACTCTGGTAAATGATTATACAGGCCTGACACCCAACAGCCTAATATAATGCAAATAGCTATGAAAATATCATAAACAAACGGTTTCAGACTGAGATAAGACAGGAGGTGAAGGGGGTATGGGCTAAATATAGAAGGCATGACTGGTGCAATTAAGATATGATTTGATATTGATATGACGCAGGCAGGACGGTACTATTAGATAAAAGTACATGTAGATTTCCATGAGTCCCCTGGGCATATCAAACTGAGATACAGTCAGCCATTAAACTGAGATACAGTCATAAACTTGAGATACAGTCAGCCATCACAACCTGAGATACAGTTCAGCCATTAAACTGAGATACAGTCGCATTAAACTGAGATACAGTCAGCCATCAAACTGAGATACAGTCAGCCATCAAACTGAGATACAGTCCCATCAAACTGAGATAGTCGCCATCAAACTGAGATAGTCAGCCATCAAACTGAGATACAAGTCAGCATTAAACTGAGATACAGTCAGCCATCAAACTGAGATACAGTCAGCCATCAAACTGAGATACAGTCAGCCATTAAACTTGAGATACAGTCAGCCATCAAACTGAGATAGTCAGCCATCAAACTGAATCACGTCAGACATTAAACTGAGATACAGTCAGCCATACAAACTGAGATATCGTCAGCCATCAAACTGACGATTACCAGTCCAGCCATCAAACTGAGATACAGTCAGCCATCAACTGAGATACAGTCAGCCATTAAACTGAGATACAGTCAGCCATCAACTGAGATACAGTCAGCCATTAAACTGAGATACAGTCCAGCCACAAACTGAGATACAGTCAGCCATTAAACTGGAGATACAGTCAGCCACTTAAACTGAGATACAGTCAGCCATCAACTGAGATACAGTCAGCCATCAAACGTAGCATCAACGAGAATACAGTCAGCCATTAAACTGAGATACAGTCAGCCCATTAACTGAGATACAGTCACCAAACTGAGATACAGTCAGCCATTAAACTGAGATACAGTCAGCCATTAAACTGAGATACAGTCAGCCATCAAACTGAGATACAGTCAGCCACAAACTGAGATACAGTCAGCCATCAAACTGAGATACAGTCAGCCATCAAACTGAGATACAGTCAGCCACTCAAACTGAGTCAGCCATCATCAGTCATGTGACTCGTCACCTCCAGACGACTAAAGCAAAGTAGATAAATTAAATAGTCCTATTTCAAGAAAAAAACTTTTTGTAAGCAGAGATGGAATTATACAGTACCACACAACATTTTAGGAGTATTCAATCAATAAATCAGTTGAACACATTTAAACCCGTTTATAAAATGTATAATTTCTTATAATTATAAAAGTTCAAGATTTAGCCTCATGTTTTCATGTTTTATCTGATGAGACAATATTTCACTTGAGATCAAAATAATCCCCCAGGTTGTTAAAAGGTAAATCTGAGGGTGTTAAAAGGGTGTTGTTGTGAAAAGGTGAGGATAGACAACAGCGTGTTGGTCTATGAGTGTGTCCCTAGGGGCCTGGTCAGAAGTAGTGCATACGTTACCCATAGGGCCCTGGTCAGAAGTAGTGCTACGTTACCCATAGGGCCCTGTCAGAAGTAATGCACTACGTTACCATAGGGCTCTGGTCGAAGTATGACTAGTTACCATAGGGCTTGGTAGAGTAATGCACTACGTTACCCATAGGGCTCTGTCAGAAGTAGTTGCACTACGTTACCCATAGGGCTCTGGTCAGAAGTAGTGCACTACGTTACCCATAGGGCTCTGGTCAGAAGTAGTGCACTACGTTACCATAGGGTCTGGTCAGAAGTATGCACTACGTTACCCAATAGGGCCTGGTCAGAAGTAATGCACTACGTTACCATAGGCCCTGGTCAGAAGTAATGCACTACGTTACCCATAGGGCTCTGGTCAGAAGTAATGCACTCGTTTACCCCAATAAAGGGCCTTGGTCAGAAGTAATGCACTACGTTACCCATAGGGCTCTGGTCAGAAGTAATGCACTACGTTACCCATAGGGCCTGGTCAGAAGTAGTGCACTACGTTACCCATAGGGCTCTGGTCAGAAGTAGTGCACTACGTTTACCCATAGGGCTCTGGTCAGAAGTAGTGCACTACGTTACCATAGGGCCTCTGGTCAGAAGTAGTGCACTACGTTACCCATAGGGCTTCTGGTCAGGAGTAGTGCACTACGTTACCCATAGGGCTCTGGTCAGAAGTAGTGCACTACGTTACCCATAGGGCTCTGGTCAGAAGTAGTGCACTACGTTACCCATAGGCTCTGGTCAGAAGTAGTCACTACGTTACCCATAGGCTCTGGTCAGAGTAGTGGCACTACGTTACCCATAGGGCCTGGTCAGAAGTAGTGCACTACGTTACCCATAGGGCTCTGGTCATAAGTAGTGCACTAACGTTACCCATAGGGCCTAGTCAGAAGTAGTACACTACGTTACCATAGGGCTCTGGTCAGAAGTAATGCACTACGTTACCCATAGGGCCCTGGTCAGAAGTAGTGCACTACATTACCCATTAGGGCCCTGTCAGACGTAGTGCACTACGTTACCATAGGCTGGGTCAGAAGTAATGCACTACGTTCCATCGGGCTTCTGGCAGAAGTAATGCCTACGTACCCATAGGGCCTCTGGTCAGAGTAATGCACTACGTTACCCATAGGGCTCTGGTCAGAAGTAGTGCACTACGTTCCCATAGGGCTCTGGTCAGAAGTAATGCACTACGTTACCCATAGGGCTCTGGTCAGAAGTAATGCAGCTACGTTACCCATAGGGCTCTGGTCAGAAGTAATGCACTACGTTACCCATAGGCCCTGGTCAGAAGTAATGCACTACGTTACCCATAGGGCTCTGGTCAGAAGTAATGCACTATTTACCCATTAGGGCCTCTGGTCAGAAGTAATGCACTACGTTACCCATAGGGCTCTGGTCAGAAGTATTGCACTACGTTACCCATAGGGCTCTGGTCAGAAGTAATGCACTACGTTACCCATAGGGCTCTGGTCAGAAGTATGCACTACGTTTACCCATAGGGCTCTGGTCAGAAGTAATGCACTACGTTACCCATAGGGCTCTGGTCGAAGTAGTGCACTAACGTTACCCATAGGGCCCTGGTCAGAAGTAGTGCACTACGTTAACCCATAGGGCCTCTGGTCAGAAGTAGTGCACTATCGTTTACCCATAGGCTCTGGTTCAGAAGTAGTGGCACATACGTTACCATAGGGCTCTGGTCAGAAGTAGTGCACTACGTTACCCATAGGGCTCTGGTCAGAAGTAGTGACTCGTTACCCATAGGGCTCTGGTCAGAATAATGCACTACTTTACCATAGGGCTCTGGTCAGAAGTAAGCACTACGTTACCCATAGGGCTCTGGTCAGAAGTAGTGCACTACGTTACCCATAGGGCTCTGGTCAGAAAAGTAGTACACTAACGTACTCCATAGGGCTCTGGTCAGAAGTAGTGCACTAGTTACCCATCAGGGCTCCTGCTCAGACGTAGTACACTACGTTACCCATAGGGCTCTTGGTCAGAAGTAGTGCACTGACGTTACCCATAGGGCTCTGATCAGAAGTAAGTGCACTAACGTTACCCATAGGGTCCTGGTCAGAAGTAGTGGCCTACGTTACCATAGGGCTCTGGTTCAGAATAGTACACCTACGTTAACCCATAGGGCTCTGTCAGAAGTAGTGCACTACGTTACCCCATAGGGCCCTGGTCAGAAGTAGTGCCTACGTTACCCATAGGGCTTGGTCAGAAGTAGTTGACCACACGTACCCATTAGGGCTCTGGTCAGAAGTAGTGCACTACGTTACCATAGGGCCCTGGTAGAAGTAGCATGCATCTCTGGCAGTCACTCGTTCCCATGGGCTTTGGTCAGAAGTAGTGCACTACGTTCACCATAGGTTCTTCTGGTTAGAGTAGTGCACTACGTTACCCTAGGGCTTTCGCTAGGCATACGTTACCGGGTGCAGACTAGTGTCACTACGTTACCGCATAGGGCCCTGGTCAGAAGTAGTAGACACCTACGTTACCATAGGGCCCTGGTCAGAAGTAGTGCACTACGTTACCCATAGGGCCCTGGTAGAAGTAGTGCACTCACGTTGACCCATAGGGCTACTGGTCAAAAGTAGTGCACTACGTTACCATAGGGCTCTGGTCAGAAGTAGTGCACTACCGTTACCATAGGGCTTCTGGTCAGAAGTAGTGCACTACGTTCTCCATAGGCCTTGGTCAGAAGTAGTGGCAACTACGTTACCATAGGGCCCGGTCAGAAGTAGTACACTTAAACGTTACCCCATAGGGCCCTGGTCCAGAAGTAATGCACTACATTACCCATAGGGCCCTGGTCAGAAGTAGTACACTAATTACCCATAGGGCCCTGGTCAGAAGTTAGTGCACTACGTACCTCATAGGGCTCCTGGTCAGAGAAAGTAGTGCACTACGTTACCGCATAGGGCTTGGTCAGAAGTAGTGCACTACGTTACCATGGGCTCTGGTCAGCAAGTAGTGCACTTACGTTATTCCCATAGGGTCCTCGGTCAGAAGTAGTGCCACTACGTTACCCATAGGGCCCTGGTCAGGAGTAGTGCACTAAGTTACCCATCAGGCTCTGGTCAGAAGTAGTACACTACGTTACCCATAGGGCTGGTCAAGTAGTACACTCACGTTACCCATACGGGCCTGGTCAAGAAGTTAGTGCACTACGTACCCCATAGGCTCTGGCCAGAAGTAGTACACTATAAAAGAGAATAGGGTGACTTTGGGATGCACACGATGAGTCACTTCCTGTTTGTGATTACACCACAGTGGTGTCCTCCAGACTGAAATAACCTCAAAGCCTTACTCATCATGCGGCCCTTTGTTTCATGATTCTGGTTAAAACCTTCCAAGCTACTCATCATGCTGGCCCTATGGTTTTATGATTCTGTAATAACCTCCAAAGCCTTACTCATCAGCCTGGCCTATGGTTATGATTTCTGTTAATAACCTCCAAAGCCTTATTCTCATCGCTGGCCCTATGGTTAGAATTCTGTTAATAACCTCCAAAGCCTTATTCCATCATGCCTGGCCTATGGTTTATGATTCTGTTAATACAGACTTAAATACATTACCTGGATGTTCATTATCTATCATCTACCTGGTGATTTAGTGTCATCACTCTTTCTTCTCTCTCCTCTCTCTCTCTTCTGACCTGTCCCCTTCCTTTCTCTCTCTCTCTTCTGACCCTGTCCCTTCTTTCTCTCTCTCTCTCTTTCCTGACCCTTTGTCCCTTCTCTCTTCTTCCTCACCCTGTCCCTTCTTTCTCGTTCTCTCTTTCCTTACCTGTCCCCTTCTTTTCTCTCTCTCTCTCTCTCTCCTGACCTGTCCCCTACTT
The DNA here is from genome assembly GCF_002910315.2 of Salvelinus sp. IW2-2015. Classification (NCBI taxonomy): domain Eukaryota; kingdom Metazoa; phylum Chordata; class Actinopteri; order Salmoniformes; family Salmonidae; genus Salvelinus; species Salvelinus sp. IW2-2015. Next base: position 106,979 of record NW_019943160.1, read on the forward strand.
TCTCTCTTTCCTTACCCACTGTCCGCTTCTTTCTCTCTCTCTCTCTCCTGACCCTGTCCACCTCTTCTCCTCTTCCTTACCTGTCCCCTCCTTTCTCCCTCTCTCTTCTGACCCCCTCCTCCTCTTCTCTCTTCTTCTGACCCTCCTCCCTTTCTCTCTCTCTCTCCTGACCTCCTTTCTCTCTCTCTCTCTTCCTTGACCCCTCCTCCTTCCCTCTCTCTCTCTTTCCTGACCCCCCCTCCTTTCTCTCTCTCTCTTCCTGAACCCCCTCTTTTCTCTCTCTCTCTTTCTGACCCCCCTCCTCCCTCTCTCGTCTCTCTTCCTGACAACCCCCTCCTTTTATCCTCTCTCTTCCTGACCCCCTCCTCCCTCTCTTCTCTCTTCTGACCCCCCTCCTTCGTCTCTCTCCTCTCCTGACGACTCCTCCTCCTCTCTCATCTCCTCTTCTGCCCTTGTCCTACGCTTTCTCCTCCATCTCTTCCTGACCCCCCTCCTTTTCTCTCTCTCTTCTGACACCCCACTCCTCTCTCTCTCTCTTCTGACCCCTCCTCTTCTTCTTTCTCTCTCTCTTCCTGACCCCCCTTCCTTTCTTCTTCTCCTCTTCTTGCCCCCCCCTTTCTCGCTCTATCCTTCCTGACCCCTCCTCCCTCTCTCTCTCTCTTCCTGACCCCCTTTTCTCTCTCTCTGTCTCTCTGCACCCCCCCCTTTCTCTCTCTCTCTTCCTGACTCCCTTCCTTCTCTCTCTCTCTCCGACCGTCCCTCTCCTCTCTCTCTCTCTTCCTGACCCCCCTCCTTTCTCTCTCTCTCTCTTCCTGACCCTTTCCACTGCTTTCTCTCTCTCTCTTCTTCCGACCCCCCTTACTTTCTCTTCTACTCTTCCTGACCCCCTCCTCACTCTCTCTTCTCCTGACCCCCCTCCTCTCTCCTCTCTCTTCCGGAACCCCCTCTTCTCTCTCTTCTCTTCCTGACCCCCTCCTTTCTTCTCTCTCTTCCTGACCCCCCTTCCTCTCTCTCTCTCTTCTCTTCCTGACCCCCTCTCTTTCTCTCTCTCTCTTCCTGACCCTCCCTCCTTTCTCTCCCTCTTTCTCTGACCCCCCTCCTCTCTCTCTCTCTCTTCAATGATCCCTCCTTTCTCTCTCTCCTTCCTGACCCCCCTACCTTTCTCTCTCTCTCTCCTGACCCCCCCCTCCTTTCTCTCTCTCTCTTCCTGACCCCCTCTCCCTCTCTCTCTCTTCCTGACCCCTCCTCCCTCTCTCCTCTCTCATCTCTCTTCGCTGACCCCCTCCTTTTCTCTCTCTCTCTTCCTGACCCCGTTCCTCCTCTCCTCTCTCTCTGACCCCCCTCCTTTCTCTCTCTCTCTTCCTGAACCCCCTCCTCCTCCCTCTCTCTTCTCTTCCTGACCCCCCTCTCTCCCCTCTCTCTTTCCTGACCCCCTCCCTTTCTCTCCTCTCTTCCTGACCCCCTCCTCCCTCTCTCTCTCTTCCTGACGCCCCTCCTCCTCCTCTCTCTCTCTTCTGACCCCCCTCCTTTCTCTCTTCCTCTTCTGACCCCCTCCTTTCTCTCTCTCTCTTCCTGACCCCATCCTCACTCTCTCTCTCTCTTCCTGACCCCCTCCTCCTTCTCTTCTCTCTTCTGACCCCCTCCTTTCTCCTTCTCCTTCCTGCCCCGTCCCCTTTCCTCTCTCTTTCTGACCCCCCCCCTCCTTTTCTCTTCTCTCTTCCTGACCCCCCCCCCCCCTCTCTCTCTCTTCTGACCCCCTCCTCCCTCTCTCTCTCTTCCTGACCCCCCTCCTCCTCTCTCTCGTCTCTTCCTGACCCCCCTCTCTTTTCATCTACTCTCCTTCTGACCCCTGCCTTCTCTGTTCTCTCTTCCCTGGACCCCCCTCCTTCTCTCTCTCTTCTGAACCCCTTCCTCCTTCTATTGCTCTCTACCTCTCGCTTCCCGCTGGACCCCGGCCTCTTTCGTCTCCTCTCGCCGCTGAACCCCTCCTCATCCTCCTCTCTCTCTTCTTCCTGACCCCTCGCCTCCCTCTCTCTCCTCTTCCTGACCCCGCCTCCTCTCCTCCCTCTCTTCCTCACGCCCCACTTTCCCTCTCTCTCTCTGCTTCCTGACCCCCCTCCTTCTCTCTCTCTCTCTTACCTGACCCCCCGCCCCTCCTCCTCTCTCTCTCTCCCCCTCCTTTGCCTCTCCTGACTCCCCCTCCTCCCTCTCTCTCTCTTCCTGACCCCCTCCCTCTCTCTTTCCTGAACCCCGCCCTCCTCCTCTCTCTCTCTCTTCCTGACCCCCCTCTCTCTCTCTCTTCCTGACCCCCTCCTTTCTCTCTCTCTCTCTTCACTGACCCTCCTTTCTCTCTCTCCTTCTGACCCCCTCCTTTCTCTCTCTCTCTTCCTGAACCACCTCTTTCTCTTCTCCCTTCCTGACCCCCCTCCTCCTCTCTCTCTCTCTTCTGAACCCGCCTCCTCTCTCTCTCTCTCTTCCTGACCCCCTCCTTTTCTTCTCTCTCTTCCTGACGACCCCTCCTTCACTCTCCTTCTCTTCGCTGACCCCCTCCTTTCCTCTATCTCTCTCTTCCTGACCCCCCTCCTCCTCTCCTCTCTCTCTCTCTTCTCTTCCTTCCTGAACCCCCTCATTCCCTCTCTCTCTCTCTTCCTGACCCCCTCTCCCATCTCTCTCTCTTCCTGACCCCCTCTCTCTCTCTCTCTCTTCCTGACCCCTCCTTTCTCTTCTCCCTGAACCCCCTCCTTTCGTCTCTCTCCCCTGACCCCGCTCCTCTCCTCTTCTGACCCCCCCTCCTCTCTCTCTCTCTCTCTGAACCCCCGTCCTCCCTCTCTCTCTACCTTCTGACCCCGCCCCTCCTTTCTCTCTCTCTACTTGCCTGACCCCCCTTCTCCCTCTCTCTCTCTTCTGACCCCCTCCTTTCTCTCTCTCTTCCTGACCCCCCTCCTTTCTCTCTACTCTTCCTGCCCCCCTCCTTTCTCTCTCTACTCTTCCTGACCCCCCTCCTCCTCCTCTCTCTCCTGACCCCCCTCCTCCCTCTCTCTCTCTTTCCGACACCCCCTCCCTCCTCTTCTCTTTCTAGGTTATAACTTTGTGGTGTTTGACTGTTTTCTGTTTCTTCGCCAAAAGATCAGGTAATATTCCAGAATATTCTGCCTGTATATCTTAATTCTATCTGTGTTGTTTTGGATGAATAGTGTTGTGTAACTGGGTTGTGTCTCAAATGTTTCTCTTTTCTCTATATAGTGCACTACTTTATACTAGAGCCCTGTGGGTCCTGGTCAAGAGTAGTGCACTAAATAGGAAATAGAGTGCCATTTGGCCGCACCAACAGTCGTCTCCTCATGCCTGTGGTGGTGTGGTAATAGGAGTATGGTTTGGACTAGCGTGGGCATCCACACCCTCACAGGTGCCTTCTAGTGTCACGTCTAATGTGGAGTAGGCTYCCTCTCTCTGTTCCCACTAAAACAGACACCCTAGTGTTTGCAGCTGACTCATGGTGTCTCGATTCTTCCTAGCTAAAACAGTTCAGAAGAGTTTGCATGTATTATGATGCCATTTTGTGACGTTTTTTTGKCTTTTTTRGGCTGTTCGGGCACACAAAATATTTTCTGGAGGCAAGCCCAAGTCTKCGCCCCTTCGTTGGTGATTGGTCAACAGTAGGGATTCTTCAATAAAGTCTTCGTTGTCAWTCAACGAGAGACGACTCGTTTTCATGCATATTTTTTCATTGAGAAATACTGCACCAAACATCTTAGTTAATGTAAAATTACGCACCTAATATCTCCTCTGCAAAAACGTCAAAATTAWTGACAGATTTCTGACTATTTTGAGGAAGTGGCGTCTAGCTATGGCGTCTCAAAATGGACAAACAGTATATTTCCGTTTTTTTTTCTTGTTGTTTTTCAAGCGAAGGTCTTTTAAGGGAGAATGCGAGAGCASACTCGTTCGGTTCATCTAGCCGAGTTTGGCTAGGTGCCAGACGAACTGAAGCATGCCGAGGCCTTTATACCCCCTTGACTTTTTAAAGCCTGAATTCAAAATGTATTAAATATTTTTTGTTCTTCTCCCATCTACATAACTACCCCATAATGACAGGTGAAACAGGTTTTTAGAAATTAAAATTAAATATCTAATTTACATAAGTGTTCATACCCCTGAATCAATACTTTGTAGATGCACATTTGGCAGCGATTACAGCTGTGAGTCGTCTTGGGTATGTCTGTATCAGCTTTGGACATCTGGATTTGAGGATTTTCTCTCATTCTTCCTTGCATATTTTCTCAAGCTCTGTTAAAATTAGATGGGGAGTTGCGGAGAACAGCAATCTTCAAGTCTTTCCATATATTTTCAATGGTATTCAAGTCTGGGTTTTGGCTGTTCCGAAGCCATTCCAGCATTGCTTTGGCCCAATTTATGGTTGTTTGAACTCTGAAGCAGGTTCTCATGAAGAATTTGCCTGTATTTGGCTCCATTCATTGTTCCCTCTATCCTTACCAGTCTCCCAGTCCCTGGCACTGAAAAGCATCCCCATAGCATGATGCTGCCACCATGCTTCACGGTAGGGATGGTGTTAGACGGGTGATGAGCTGTGCCCGGTTTTCTCCAGACATAGCACTTTGCAATCAAGCCAAAGAGTTAAATGTTTGTCTCATCAGGCCACAGAATATTTTCAAATGGCTTTTTGCAAACTGCAGGTGTGCTGTCATGTGCCTTTTTCTCAGGAGTGCCTTCTGTATGGCCACTCCTTAAAGCCCATATTGGTGAAGTGCTGTAGAGACTGTGTCCTTCAAGGCAGGTTCTACCATCTCAGCCAAGGAACTCTGTAGTTCTGTCAGAGTGGTCATTGGGTTATTGGTCACCTCTCTGACCAAGGTCCTTCCTGCTCAGTTTGGTCGCACGACCAGCTCTAGGCGTTATTGGTCACCTCTCTGACCAAGGTCCTTCTTGCTCAGTTTGGTCGCACGGCCAGCTCTAGGCAGTCTGGGTAGTTCCATATTTTTTTTAATTTCCCAATAATGGAGACCACTGTGATCTTGGAACCACACACAAAATAGTTTTATACCCTTCCCCAGATATATGACTCATCACAATTCTATCTATGAGATGTACAGACAGTTCCTTGGACTTCATGGTATAGTTTCTGCTCTGACAGAAACGTCCCCCTGTGGTAAATTCAATTGATTAGACATGATTTGGAAAGGCACACACCTGTCTATATAAGGTCCCATAGTTGACAGTCCATGTCAGAGCAAAAACCATACCACGAGGTTGAAGGAATTGTTCGTAGAGCTATGAGACAGGATTTTGTCGAGGCACAGATCTGGGGAAGGGTACCAAAACATTTCTGCAGCATTGAAGGTCCCCAAGAACACAGTGGCCTCCATCATTCTTAAATGGAAGCAGRTTGGAACCACCAATACTCTTCCTCGAACTGGCCGCTCGGCCAAACTGAGCAATCGGGGGAGTAGGACCTTGGTCAGGAAGGTGACCAAGAACCCGATGGTCACTCTGACAGAGCTCAGAGTTCCTCTGTGGAGATGGGAGAACCTTCCAGAAGGACAACCATCTCTGCAGCACTCCACCAATCAGGCCTTTATGGTAAAGTGGCCAGACAGAAGCCACACATGACAGCCCACTTGGAGTTTGCCAAATGGCACCTAAAGACTCAGACCATGAGAAACAAGATTCTCTGGTCTGATGAAACCAAGATTGAAAACATTGGCCTGAATACCAAGTTTCACATCTGGAGGAAACCTGCACCATCCCTACGGTGAAGCATGTTGGTGGCAGCATCATGCTGTGGGGATGATTTTCAGCAGCAGGGACTYSGAGACTAGTCAGGATCGAGGCAAAGATGAACGGAGCAAAGTACAGAAAGATCCTTGATGAAAACCTGCTCCAGAGTGCTCAGGACCTCAGACTGGGATGAAGGTTCACCTTCCAACAGGACAACGACCCTAAGCACACAGCCAAGACAACGCAGGAGTGGCTTCGGGACACGTCTCTGAATGTCTTTGAGTGGCCCAGCCAGAGCCCGGACTTGAACCCGATCGAACATCTCTGGAGAGACCTGAAAATAGCTGTGCAGCAATGCTCCCCATCCAACCTGACAGAGCTTGAGAGGATCTGCAGAGAAGAATGGGAGAAACTCCTCAAATACAGGTGTGCCAAGCTTGTAGCGTCATACCCAAGAAGACTCGAGGCTGTAATCGTTGCCAAAGGTGCTTCACTGAGTAAAAGGTCTGAATACTTATGTAAATGTGATATACATTTTATTTATATAAAATAGCAAACATTTCTAAACTTGTTTTTGCTTAGTCATTATAGGGTTTTGTGTGTAGATAGAGGATTTTTTTTTTTTTTTAATCAATTTTAGAATCAGGCTGTAACGTAACAAGAAAGTCAATGGGTCTGAATACTTAGGCACTGTAGATAGATAGATTTGACATCATCCTGTCAATGCATGTATTTGGTCTTAAACCACTCAAAGGTTTCATACCAGACCCAAATCTGTAGCAGCGTATTTACGATTTGATAATACTGTTTGTAGAGACACATTGCCAATACAAGTATGTAGCAGAAATGTACACTGTGTTCAGTCCCAAGAAGTCAATCTGAACTCCAAGAGAAGCTGAAAAAACACTTTTTGAGATGTACTATATTGTAATATTTTCATTAAATGAACACAAGTTCAACAACAAAAAAGTCCCAATTCCCCGTTATTTTACCAGGTAAGTTGACTGAAAACACATTCTCATTTACAGCAACGACCTGGGGAATAGTTACAGGGGAGAGGAGGGGTATGAATTAGCCAATTGTTACCTGGGGATGATTAGGTGACCGTGATGGTTTGAGGGACAGCTTGGGAACTTAGCCAAGACACCGGGGTTAACMTACGATAAGTGCCATGGGATCTTTAATGACCTCAGAGAGTCAGGACACCCGTTTAACGTCCCATCCGAAAGAAGGCACCCTACACAGGGCAGTGCCCTGGGGGATTGGGATATTTTCTAGACCAGAGGAAAGAGTGCCTCCTACTGGCCCTCCAACACCACTTCCAGCAGCATCTGGTCTCCCATCCAGGGACTGACCAGGACCAACCCTGCTTAGCTTCAGAAGCAAGCCAGCAGTGATATGCAGGGTGGTATGCTGCTGGTATGTGCACCCTCCTCCAGGATAATGTACAAGCCAGTAGTGATATGCAGGGTGGTATGCTGCTGGTATTTGCACCCTCCTCCAGGATAATGTACATTTTTGGAGAGTCACCACCCCTGGAAAGGGCTGTTCTGTGACACTACTTCCCAGTTGAATTTTCTGTTATTCCGGTTTCCAAACGCGGCTTTTGTTTCACCAAACTTTCACAGGCTCGACTCCCTCTCCTCTGATGGATCAGGGAATGTACGGCTTTTTGTAAGGAACTCTCAATCTCTTTCTTTTCTTCTTCTCCTACCTCCTTTCTCGCATCCACTCCCACTTTACTTCCTGGTTTAGCTGCTCTATCCCTTTGTTGATCTCGGACCCTGTTTCTCCTCTGTCTCTCTCTCTCTCTCTGTGTCTCTCTCTCTTTCTATCTCTCTTTCTCTCTCATTCTCTCTCTCGCTCTCTCTTGTCCTCTCTCTCTCTTTCTATCTCTCTTTCTCTCTCTCTCTCTCTTTCTCTCYCTCTCTCTTGTCCTCTCTCTCTCTTTTTATCTCTCTTTCTCTCTCTCTCTCTCGTTCTCTCTCGCTCTCTCTTGTCCTCTCTCTCTCTTTCTATCTCTCTCTCTCTCTTGTCCTCTCTCTCTTTCTCTCTCTTTCTCTCTTGTCTCTCTTTGTTTTCTCGTGTATCACTACCCTGCTTCTCTCCCAGGCTGGGTCCAATATATGACACAATCTACAATATACTGTAGATATATGATCATATACTGGAGCTAGTCTCCCAGGTACCAGGCTGCTATGGTTACCCTGAGAATCAGATAAGATAACTACCACCCTTAAACACGTCCCTGGCTGCCCTTCCCCACACCACTGATAATAATAGACCTGTTTGTAGTCCCACACACTACCTAGAGCCAAATACACACATATGAGAACAAGTAGAAGATATGGTGTATATATGGCTCTACCTGTGCGTGTGTATATATGGCTCTACCTTGTTGTGTGTATATGATAGTGTGTGTGCTGTATGATGTAGCTCTACCTTGTGTGTGTTTTGTGTGTGTGTGTGTGTGTGTTGTGTGCTTGTGTGTGTGTGTGTGTGTCGTGTGGGTGTGTGTGTGTGTGTGTATGTGGTGTGTGTTGGTGTGTCGTGTGTGTTGTGTGTGTGTGGTGCTGTAATGTGTATGGCTCGTACCTGTGTGTGTGTTGTATGTGGGGTGTGTGTTGCTGTGTGTGTCGTGTGTGTGTGTAATATGGCTCTACCTGGTGTGTGTGTGTGTGTGTATATATGGCTCTACCTTGGTGTGTGTGTGTGGGTGTTGTATATATGCCTACCTGTGTGTATATATGGCTCTACCTACCTGTGTGTATATATAGCTCTCACCCACTACAATTCAATGTCTCCTCCAAAATGTCTACCATAATGCTCTTGGACAAAGACATTTGCCCAGGATTAATAGTAAACTCAGCAAAAAAAACCGTCCCTTTTTCAGACCCTGTCTTTCAAAGATAATTCGTAAAAATCCAAAATAACTTCACAATCTTCATTGGAAAGAGTTTAAACACTGTTTCTCATGCTTTGTTCATGAACCATAAACAATTAATGAACATACCACCTGTGAACGGTCGTTAAAGACACTAAAACAGCTTTACAGACGGTAGGCAATTAACTGTCACAGTTATGAAAACTTAGGACACAAATAGGCCTTTCTACTGACTCTGAAAAACACTAAAAGAAAGATCCCAGGTTCCCTGCTCATCTCGTGTGAACGTGCCTTAGGCATGCTGCAAGGAGGCATGCTGCAAGGGGCATGGAGGACTGCAGATGTACCAGTGCAAATAAATTGCAATGTTCGTACTGTTGAGACGCCCAAGACAGCGCTACAGAGACCAGGACGACAGCTGATCGTACCCCGTAGTGGCAGAGCCACGTGTTACAACAACCGTGCACAGGATCGGTACATCCGAACATCACACCGGTACAGGATGGCAACAACAACTGCGCCGAGTTACACCAGGAACACACAATCCCTCCATCAGTGCTCAGACTGTCCGCAATAGGCTAGAAAGAGGCTGGACTGAGGCTTGTAGGCCTGTTGTAAGGCAGGTCCTCACCGACGACATCATCCGGCAACAACGTCCGCCTCGAGGTGGAGGGTCCGTCATGGTCTGGGGCGGATGTGTCACAGCATCATCGGACTGAGCTCTGTTGTCATTGCAGGCAATCTCAAACGTTGCGGCTTACAGGGAAGACATCCTCCTCCTCATTGGTACCCTCCTGCAGGCTCATCCTGACATTTCCCTACCAGCATGACAATGCCACCAGCCATACTGCTCGTTCTGTGAGTGATTCCTGCAGAGCAGGAATGTCAGTGTTCTGCCATGGCCACGCGAAGAGCCCGGATCTCAATCCCATTAAGCACGTCTGGGACCTGTTAGATCGGAAGGTAGGGCTAGGGCCATTCCCCCCCAAAATGTCGGAACTTGCAGGTCGCCTTCGGGTGGAAGAGTCGGTAACATCTCACAGCAAGAACTGGCAAATCTGTGCAGTCCATGAGGAGGAGAAGCACTGCAGTACTTAATGCAGCTGGTGGCCACATCAGATACTGACTGTTACTTTTCTATTTGCCCCCCCCCCCTTGTTCAGGGACACATTATTCCATTTCTGTTAGTCACATGGTCTTGGAAACTTGTTCAGTTTATATCTCAGTTGTTGAATCTTGTTATGTTCATACAAATATTTAAACATGTTAAGTTTGCTGAAAATAAACGCAGTTGACAGTGAGAGGACGTTTCTTTTTTTGCTGAGTTTAGGTATAGTGTACGTCCAGTAGGATGCTTGTTTGTATGACAGTAAGACGGCATGTTTAGGTCTACTCACTTTGTACCCAGGCCTGCCATAAGGTTGCCATAAGGTTGCCATAAGGTTGCCATAATGTTTTCCCCATTGCTGACTGTATTCTTCAACAGCGGCCCAGTTGAGAAAGGTTCCCCCCAAAAAGCCGGACGGAGAGATCAAGCCCTACTCACTGATGGAGAGAGAAGGTAGGCCACCGTTGACCTATGGACAGAACACATACAGGCTAAACCCTAATGGGCCAGTTTCCCAGACCCAGATTAAGGCTAGTCCTCTTCTTATTCCAGGACTAGGCTTAACCTGTGTCCAGGAAACCAGGAAAAACCAGGAAACCAGCCCATGTACAGTACATAGTAGTTGGAACATACACTACATGGCCAAAAGTATGTGGACACCTGCTCGTCAAACATCTCATTCTAAAATCATGAGCATTAATATGGAGTTGGTCCACCATTTACTGCTGTAACAGCCTCCACTCTTCTGGGAAGGCTTTCCACTGCCAGATGGTGAAGCGTGATTCATCACTCCAGATAATGCGTTTCCACTCCTCCAGAGTGACGCTTGGCATTGCGCATGGTGATCTTATGCTTGTGTGCGGCTACTAGGCCATGGAAACCCATTTCATGAAGTTCCCAACAAACAGTTCTTGTGCTGACGTTGCTTCCAGAGGCAGTTTGGAATTCGGTAGTCAGTGTTACAACTGAGGACAGATGATTTTTATGCGCTACGCCACGCTGACGGTGACACGTTGACGGTACCACGTTGACGGTGCCACGCTGACGGTGCCACGTTGACGGTGCCACGCTGACGGCGCCACGTTGACGGTGCCACGCTGACGGCGCCACGTTGACGGTGCCACGTTGACGGCGCCACGCTGACGGCGCCACGTTGACGGTGCCACGCTGACGGTGCCACGCTGACGGTCCCACGTTGACGGCGAACACGTTGAAAGTCACTGAGCTCTTCAGTAAGGCCATTCTACTGCCAATGTTTCCGTATGGAGATTGCATGGCTCTGTGCTCAACTTTTTTTTATACGCCTGTCAGCAAACGGGTGTGGCTGAAATAGCCACTATTTTGAAGGGGTGTCCACATACTTTTGTATATATAGTGTAGCAGCGTTACATAATTTACGTTGTACTAAAATACACAGTCACGACATCGTATGACAGCCCGATGAAGATACATAGTATTTTCTCTGGAGAGTAAACATCATTACTCTGAGAGATATTTCTCGCTTCGTTGCACCCGTTGTAAACACAGTGCTGTAGGGCGGTTGGCATCTGTGTGGCGTCTCTTCTGCCTGGTTAGGTCAGTTTAGTTTGAAAGCCACTGAGCCATTCACCAGGGGTAAGCATTGATAACAGCTCTGTAAACGTTAGGATGTACCGCTGATGATAAAATGTACTGTCGAACCTCTCTGTCCCAGTCAACCTCTCTGTCCCAGTCACACTTCATAGTGTCTCTGTGCAGTTGATTGGTTTGTCTTCTGGCCTCAGTGAAATGTCAACATAGTTGGATAGAGTTTTATATAACCGTTGTTTATGAATGGAGCAGTGAGATTCACGAAGCCTTAATCAAAGATAGCCCTGTTTATGAGTGTCCGTCAGAGACACTAGTCAGGCTAGTGATGATGCACTGCACTGAGATCAGTTTGTGTTAGATTCTGAATAATGAGGTAGCAGTGTACTCTGTTTGACAGTCATCACTGTGTCTCCCCCTCTCCCTCGTGGTATTGTCTCCCCCTCTCCCTCGTGGTATTGTCTCCCCCTCTCCCTCATGGTATTGTCTCCCCCTCTCCCTCATGGTATTGTCTCCCCCTCTCCCTC